>NW_026697196.1:0-97971 GCF_030435755.1 Ochotona princeps | reverse complement strand
TAAAGCCATTTCAGATAGCCCTCAATACAAAGGCTCTAGGCCCAAATATTGGTGTGAGAGCTAATTCAATCAAGGAAACACTGCATGTTGGTGAAGCGCATATTGAAGAAGAATCAGCAGAGTGGTTCTTGTGGGAGAACAACTCCATTTGGCTCACTAACTTCACACAACCATCAGGCTTCCAAGCAGCTCTCAAGGAAACTCAGTTTTCACACTCTATGCTTAATGCCCTTTGAGTGCATTTTGTAGGAATGAACCTGGTAGAGCATCCCACACAAACCAATGCTCCACAGGCGGGTTTCACATGCCACCAACTCCACATTCACAGACAACTTCAGCGCCAAAAGCCATTTCAGATAGCCCTCAATGCAAAGGCTCTAGGCGCAAATATTGGTGTGAGAGCTAATTCAATCAAGGAAACACTGCATGTTGGTGAAGCGCATATTGAAGAAGAATCAGCCGAGTGGTTCTTGTGGGACAACAACTCCATTTGGCTCACTAACTTCACACACCATCAGGCTTCAAGCAGCTCTCAAGGAAACTCAGTTTTCACACTCTAGGCTTAATGCCATTTGAGTGCATTATCTAGGAATGAACCTGGTAGAGCATCCCACACAAACCAATGCTCCACATGCGGGTTTCACATGCCACCAACTCCACATTCACAGACAACTTCAGCGCCAAAGCCATTTTCAGATAGCCTCAATGCAAAGGCTCTAGGCACAAATATTGGTGTGAGAGCTAATTCAATCAAGGAAACACTGCATGTTGGTGAAGCGCATATTGAAGAAGGATCAGCCGAGTGGTTTCTTGTGGGAGAACAACTCCATTTGGCTCACTAACTTCACACACCATCAGGCTTCCAAGCAGCTCTCAAGGAAACTCAGTTTTCACACTCTAGGCTTAATGCCCTTTGAGTGGCTAGGAATGAAATGCACCTGGTAGAGCATCCCACACAAACGAATGCTCCACATGCGGGTTTCACATGCCACCAACTCCACATTCACAGACAACTTCAGCGCCAAAGCCATTTTCAGATAGCCCTCAATGCAAAGGCTCTAGGCCCAAATATTGGTGTGAGAGCTAATTCAATCAAGGAAACACTGCATGTTGGTGAAGCGCATATTGAAGAAGAATCAGCCGAGTGGTTCTTGTGGGAGAACAACTCCATTTGGCTCACTAACTTCACACACCATCAGGCTTCCAAGCAGCTCTCAAGGAAACTCAGTTTTCACACTCTAGGCTTAATGCCCTTTGAGTGCATTATCTAGGAATGAACCTGGTAGAGCATCCCACACAAACCAATGCTCCACATGCGGGTTTCACATGCCACCAACTCCACATTCACAGGCAAATTCAGCGGCACAGCCATTTTCAGATAGCCCTAAATACAAAGGCTCTAGGAGAAAATATTGGTGTGAGAGCTAATTCAATCAAGGAAACACTGCATGTTGGTGAAGCGCATATTGAAGAAGAATCAGCCGAGTGGTTCTTGTGGACAACACTCCATTTGGCTCACTAACTTCACACACCATCAGGCTTCCAAGCAGCTCTCAAGGAAACTCAGTTTTCACACTTCAGGCTTAATGCCCTTTGAGTGCATTATTTAGGAAAGAACCTGGTAGAGCGTCCCACACAAACCAATGCTCCACATGCGGGTTTCACATGCCACCAACTCCACATTCACAGACAACTTCAGCGCCAAAGCCATTTTCAGATAGCCCTCAATGCAAAGGCTCTAGGCACAAATATTGGTGTGAGAGCTAATTCAATCAAGGAAACACTGCATGTTGGTGAAGTGCATATTGAAGAAGAATCAGCCGAGTGGTTCTTGTGGGAGAACAACTCCATTTGGCTCACTAACTTCACACACCATCAGGCTTCCAAGCAGCTCTCAAGGAAACTCAGTTTTCACACTCTAGGCTTAATGCCCTTTGAGTGCATTATGTAGGAATGAACCTGGTAGAGCATCCCACACAAACCAATGCTCCACATGCGGGTTTCACATGCCACCAACTCCACATTCACAGACAACTTCAGCGCCAAAGCCATTTTCAGATAGCCCTCAATGCAAAGGCTCTAGGCCGATTATTGGTGTGAGAGCTAATTCAATCAAGGAAACACTGCAAGTTGTTGAAGCGCATATTGAAGAAGAATCAGCCGAGTGGTTCTTGTGGGAGATCAACTCCATTTGGCTCACTAACTTCACACACCATCAGGCTTCCAAGCAGCTCTCAAGGAAACTCAGTTTTCACACTCTAGGCTTAGTGCCCTTTGAGTGCATTATCTAGGAATGAACCTGGTAGAGCATCCCACACAAACCAATGCTCCACATGCGGATTTCACATGCCACCAACTCCACATTCACAGACAACTTCAGCGCCAAAGCCATTTTCAGATAGCCCTCAATGCAAAGGCTCTAGGCCCAAATATTGGTGTGAGAGCTAATTCAATCAAGGAAACACTGCATGTTGGTGAAGCGCATATTGAAGAAGAATCAGCCGAGTGGTTCTTGTGGGACAACAACTCCATTTGGCTCACTGACTTCACACACCATCAGGCTTGCGTGCAGCTCTCAAGGAAACTCAGTTTTCACACACTAGGCTTAATGCCCTTTGAGTGCATTATGTAGAATGAACCTGGTAGAGCATCCCACACAAACCAATGCTCCACATGCGGGTTTCACATGCCACCAACTCCACATTCACAGACAACTTCAGCGCCAAAGCCATTTTCAGATAGCCCTCAATGCAAAGGCTCTAGGCACAAATATTGGTGTGAGAGCTAATTCAATCAAGGAAACACTGCATGTTGGTGATGCGCATATTGAAGAAGAATCAGCCGAGTGGTTCTTGTGGGAGAACAACTCCATTTGGCTCACTAACTTCACACACCATCAGGCTTCCAAGCAGCTCTCAAGGAAACTCAGTTTTCACACTCTAGGCTTAATGCCCTTTGAGTGCCTAGGAATGAAATGCACCTGGTAGAGCATCCCACACAAACCAATGCTCCACATGCGGGTTTCACATGCCACCAACTCCACATTCACAGACAACTTCAGCGCCAAAGCATTTTCAGATAGCCCTCAATGCAAAGGCTCTAGGCCCAAATATTTTTGTGAGAGCTAATTCAATCAAGGAAACACTGCATGTTGGTGATGCGCATATTGAAGAAGAATCAGCCGAGTGGTTCTTGTGGGAGAACAACTCCATTTGGCTCACTAACTTCACACACCATCAGGCTTCCAAGCAGCTCTCAAGGAAACTCAGTTTCACACTCTAGGCTTAATGCCCTTTGAGTGCCTAGGACTGAAATGCACCTGGTAGAGCATCCCACACAAACCAATGCTCCACATGCGGGTTTCACATGCCACCAACTCCACATTCACAGACAACTTCAGCGCCAAAGCCATTTTCAGATAGCCCTCAATGCAAAGGCTCTAGGCGCAAATATTGGTGTGAGAGCTAATTCAATCAAGGAAACACTGCATGTTGGTGAAGCGCATATTGAAGAAGAATCAGCCGAGTGGTTCTTGTGGGGACAACACAACTCATTTGGCTCACTGACTTCACACACCATCAGGCTTGCATGCAGCTCTCAAGGAAACTCAATTTTCACACTCTAGGCTTAATGCCCTTTGAGTGCATTATGTAGGAATGAACCTGGTAGAGCATCCCACACAAACCAATGCTCCACATGCGGGTTTCACATGCCACCAACTCCACATTCACAGACAACTTCAGCGCCAAAGCCATTTTCAGATAGCCCTCAATGCAAAGGCTCTAGGCACAAATATTGGTCTGAGAGCTAATTCAATCAAGGAAACACTGCATGTTGGTGAAGCGCACATTGAAGAAGAATCAGCCAAGTGGTTCTTGTGGGAGATCAACTCCATTTGGCTCACTAACTTCACACACATCAGGCTTCCAAGCAGCTCTCAAGGAACTCAGTTTTCACACTCTAGGCTTAATGCCCTTTGAGTGCATTTTGTAGGAATGAACCCGGTAGAGCATCCACACAAACCAATGCTCCACATGCGGATTTCAATTGCCACCAACTCCACATTCACAGACAACTTCAGCGCCAAAGCCATTTTCAGATAGCCCTCAATGCAAAGGCTCTAGGCGCAAATATTGGTGTGAGAGCTAATTCAATCAAGGAAACACTGCATGTTGGTGAAGCGCATATTGAAGAAGAATCAGCCGAGTGGTTCTTGTGGGACAACAACTCCATTTGGCTCACTGACTTCACACACCATTAGGCTTGCATGCAGCTCTCAAGGAAACTCAGTTTTCACACACTAGGCTTAATGCCCTTTGAGTGCATTATGTAGGAATGAACCTGGTAGAGCATCCACACAAACCAATGCTCCACATGCGGGTTTCACATGCCACCAACTCCACATTCACAGACAACTTCAGCGCCAATGCCATTTTCAGATAGCCCTCAATGCAAAGGCTCTAGGCACAAATATTGGTGTGAGAGCTAATTCAATCAAGGAAACACTGCATGTTGGTGATGCGCATATTGAAGAAGAATCAGCCGAGTGGTTCTTGTGGGAGAACAACTCCATTTGGCTCACTAACTTCACACACCATCAGGCTTCCAAGCAGCTCTCAAGGAAACTCAGTTTTCACACTCTAGGCTTAATGCCCTTTGAGTGCCTAGGAATGAAATGCACCTGGTAGAGCATCCCACACAAACCAATGCTCCACATGCGGGTTTCACATGCCACCAACTCCACATTCACAGACAACTTCAGCGCCAAAGCCATTTTCAGATAGCCCTCAATGCAAAGGCTCTAGGCACAAATATTGGTGTGAGAGCTAATTCAATCAAGGAAACACTGCATGTTGGTGAAGCGCATATTGAAGAAGAATCAGCCGAGTGGTTCTTGTGGGACAACAACTCCATTTGGCTCACTAACTTCACACACCATCAGGCTTCCATGCAGCTCTCAAGGAAACTCAGTTTTCACACTCTAGGCTTAATGCCCTTTGAGTGCATTATGTAGGAATGAACCTGGTAGAGCATCCGAAACAAACCAATGCTCCACATGCGGGTTCACATGCCACCAGCTCCACATTCACAGACAACTTCAGCGCCACAGCCGTTTTCAGATAGCCCTCAATGCAAAGGCTCTAGGCACAAATATTGGTGTGAGAGCTAATTCAATCAAGGAAACACTGCATGTTGGTGAAGCGCATATTGAAGAAGAATCAGCCGAGTGGTTCTTGTGGGAGAACAACTCCATTTGGCTCACTAACTTCACACACCATCAGGCTTCAAGCAGCTCTCAAGGAAACTCAGTTTTCACACTCTAGGCTTAATGCCCTTTGAGTGCATTATGTAGGAATGAACCTGGTAGAGCATCCGAAACAAACCAATGCTCCACATGCGGGTTTCACATGCCACCAACTCCACATTCACAGACAACTTCAGGGCCACAGCCGTTTTCAGGTAGCCCTCAATGCAAAGGCTCTAGGCGCAAATATTGGTGTGAGAGCTAATTCAATCAAGGAAACACTGCATGTTGGTGAAGCGCATATTGAAGAAGAATCAGCCGAGTGGTTCTTGTGGGAGAACAACTCCATTTGGCTCACTGACTTCACACACCATCAGGCTTGCATGCAGCTCTCAAGGAAACTCAGTTTTCACACTCTAGGCTTAATGCCCTTTGAGTGCATTATGTAGGAATGAACCTGGTAGAGCATCCCACACAAACCAATGCTCCACATGCGGGTTTCACATGCCACCAACTCCACATTCACAGACAACTTCAGCGCCAAAGCCATTTTTCAGATAGCCCTCAATGCAAAGGCTCTAGGTGCAAATATTGGTGTGAGAGCTAATTCAATCAAGGAAACACTGCATGTTGGTGAAGCGCATATTGAAGAAGAATCAGCCGAGTGGTTCTTGTGGGAGAACAACTCCATTTGGCTCACTAACTTCACACACCATCAGGCTTCCAAGCAGCTCTCAAGGAAACTCAGTTTTCACACTCTAGGCTTAATGCCCTTTGAGTGCATTATGTAGGAATGAACCTGGTAGAGCATCCGAAACAAACCAATGCTCCACATGCGGGTTTCACATGCCACCAACTCCACATTCACAGACAACTTCAGCGCCACAGCCGTTTTCAGGTAGCCCTCAATGCAAAGGCTCTAGGCGCAAATATTGGTGTGAGAGCTAATTCAATCAAGGAAACACTGCATGTTGGTGAAGCGCATATTGAAGAAGAATCAGCCGAGTGGTTTCTTGTGGGAGAACAACTCCCATTTGGCTCACTGACTTCACACACCATCAGGCTTGCATGCAGCTCTCAAGGAAACTCAGTTTTCACACTCTAGGCTTAATGCCCTTTGAGTGCATTATGTAGGAATGAACCTGGTAGAGCATCCCACACAAACCAATGCTCCACATGCGGGTTTCACATGCCACCAACTCCACATTCACAGACAACTTCAGCGCCAAAGCCATTTTCAGATAGCCCTCAATGCAAAGGCTCTAGACGCAAATATTGGTGTGAGAGCTAATTCAATCAAGGAAACACTGCATGTTGGTGAAGCGCACATTGAAGAAGAATCAGCCAAGTGGTTCTTGTGGGAGAACAACTCCATTTGGCTCACTAACTTCACACACCATCAGGGTTCCAAGCAGCTCTCAAGGAAACTCACTTTTCACACTCTAGGCTTAATGCCCTTTGAGTTCTTAGGAATGAAATGCACCTGGTAGAGCATCCCACACAAACCAATGCTCCACATGCGGGTTTCACATGCCACCAACTCCACATTCACAGACAACTTCAGCGCCAAAGCCATTTTCAGATAGCCCTCAATGCAAAGGCTCTAGACGCAAATATTGGTGTGAGAGCTAATTCAATCAAGGAAAACACTGCATGTTGGTGAAGCGCACATTGAAGAAGAATCAGCCGAGTGGTTCTTGTGGGAGAACAACTCCATTTGGCTCACTAACTTCACACACCATCAGGGTTCCAAGCAGCTCTCAAGGAAACTCACTTTTCACACTCTAGGCTTAATGCCCTTTGAGTTCTTAGAATGAAATGCACCTGGTAGAGCATCCCACACAAACGAATGCTCCACATGCGGGTTTCACATGCCACCAACTCCACATTCACAGACAACTTCAGCGCCAAAGCCATTTTCAGATAGCCCTCAATGCAAAGGCTCTAGGTGCAAAATATTGGTGTGAGAGCTAATTCAATCAAGGAAACACTGCATGTTGGTGAAGCGCATATTGAAGAAGAATCAGCCGAGTGGTTCTTGTGGGAGAACAACTCCATTTGGCTCACTAACTTCACACACCATCAGGCTTCCAAGCAGCTCTCAAGGAAACTCAGTTTTCACACTCTAGGCTTAATGCCCTTTGAGTGCATTATGTAGGAATGAACCTGGTTAGAGCATCCGAAACAAACCAATGCTCCACATGCGGGTTTCACATGCCAACAACTCCACATTCACAGACAACTTCAGCGCCACAGCCGTTTTCAGGTAGCCCTCAATGCAAAGGCTCTAGGCGCAAATATTGGTGTGAGAGCTAATTCAATCAAGGAAACACTGCATGTTGGTGAAGCGCATATTGAAGAAGAATCAGCCGAGTGGTTCTTGTGAGAACAACTCCATTTGGCTCACTGACTTCACACACCATCAGGCTTGCATGCAGCTCTCAAGGAAACTCAGTTTTCACACTCTAGCTTAATGCCCTTTGAGTGCATTATGTAGGAATGAACCTGGTAGAGCATCCCACACAAACCAATGCTCCACATGCGGGTTTCACAAGCCACCAACTCCACATTCACAGACAACTTCAGCGCCAAAGCCATTTTCAGATAGCCCTCAATGCAAGGCTCTAGACGCAAATATTGTGTGAGAGCTAATTCAATCAAGGAAACACTGCATGTTGGTGAAGCGCACATTGAAGAAGAATCAGCCAAGTGGTTCTTGTGGAGAACAACTCCATTTGCTCACTAACTTCACACACCATCAGGCTTCCAAGCAGCTCTCAAGGAAACTCACTTTTCACACTCTAGGCTTAATGCCCTTTGAGTTCTTAGGAATGAACTTGCACCTGGTAGAGCATCCCACACAAACCAATGCTCCACATGCGGGTTTCACATGCCACCAACTCCACATTCACAGACAACTTCAGCGCCAAAGCCATTTTCAGATAGCCCTCAATGCAAAGGCTCTAGACGCAAATATTGGTGTGAGAGCTAATTCAATCAAGGAAACACTGCATGTTGGTGAAGCGCATATTGAAGAAGAATCAGCCCGTGGTTCTTGTGGGAGAACAACTCCATTTGGCTCACTAACTTCACACACCATCAGGCTTCCAAGCAGCTCTCAAGGAAACTCAGTTTTCACACTCTAGGCTTAATGCCCTTTGAGTGCATTATCTAGGAATGAACCTGGTAGAGCATCCCACACAAACCAATGCTCCACAGGCGGGTTTAACATGCCACCAACTCCACATTCACAGACAACTTCAGCGCCAAAGCCATTTTCAGATAGCCCTCAATGCAAAGGCTCTAGGGCGCAAATATTGGTGTGAGAGCTAATTCAATCAAGGAAACACTGCATGTTGGTGAAGCGCATATTAGAAGAAGAAATCAGCAGAGTGGTTCTTGTGGGACAACAACATCCATTTGGCTCACTAACTTCACACACCATCAGGCTTCCAAGCAGCTCTCAAGGAAACTCAGTTTTCACACTCTAGGCTTAATGCCCTTTGAGTGCCTAGGACTGAAATGAACCTGGTAGAGCATCCCACACAAACCAATGCTCCACATGCGGGTTTCACATGCCACCAACTCCACATTCACAGACAACTTCAGCGCCAAAGCCATTTTCAGATAGCCCTCAATGCAAAGGCTCTAGACGCAAATATTGGTGTGAGAGCTAATTCAATCAAGGAAACACTGCATGTTGGTGAAGCGCACATTGAAGAAGAATCAGCCAAGTGGTTCTTGTGGGAGAACAACTCCATTTGGCTCACTAACTTCACACACCATCAGGGTTCCAAGCAGCTCTCAAGGAAACTCACTTTTCACACTCTAGGCTTAATGCCCTTTGAGTTCTTAGGAATGAAATGCACCTGGTAGAGCATCCCACACAAACCAATTGCTCCACATGCGGGTTTCACATGCCACCAACTCCACATTTACAGACAACTTCAGCGCCAAAGCCATTTTCAGATAGCCCTCAATACAAAGGCTCTAGGCCAAAATATTGGTGTGAGAGCTAATTCAATCAAGGAAACACTGCATGTTGGTGAAGCGCATATTGAAGAAGAATCAGCCGAGTGGTTCTTGTGGGACAACAACTCCATTTGACTCACTAACTTCACACACCATCAGGCTTCCAAGCAGCTCTCAAGGAAACTCAGTTTTCACACTCTAGGCTTAATGCCCTTTGAGTGCATTATGTAGGAATGAACCTGGTAGAGCATCCGACACAAACCAATGCTCCACATGCGGGTTTCACATGCCACCAACTCCACATTCACAGACAACTTCAGCGCCACAGCCGTTTTCAGGTAGCCCTCAATGCAAAGGCTCTAGGCGCAAATATTGGTGTGAGAGCTAATTCAATCAAGGAAACACTGCATGTTGGTGAAGCGCATATTGAAGAAGAATCAGCCGAGTGGTTCTTGTGGTAGAACAACTCCATTTGGCTCACTGACTTCACACACCATCAGGCTTGCATGCAGCTCTCAAGGAAACTCAGTTTTCACACTCTAGGCTTAATGCCCTTTGAGTGCAATTATGTAGGAATGAACCTGGTAGAGCATCCCACACAAACCAATGCTCCACATGCGGGTTTCACATGCCACCAACTCCACATTCACAGACAACTTCAGCGCCAAAGCCATTTTCAGATAGCCCTCAATGCAAAGGCTCTATACGCAAAGATTGGTGTGAGAGCTAATTCAATCAAGGAAACCCTGCATGTTGGTGATGCGCATATTGAAGAAGAATCAGCCGAGTGGTTCTTGTGGGAGAACAACTCCATTTGGCTCACTAACTTCACACACCATCAGGCTTCCAAGCAGCTCTCAAGGAAACTCAGTTTTCACACTCTAGGCTTAATGCCCTTTGAGTGCCTAGGAATGAAATGCACCTGGTAGAGCATCCCACACAAACCAATGCTCCACATGCGGGTTTCACATGCCACCAACTCCACATTCACAGACAACTTCAGCGCCAAAGCCATTTTCAGATAGCCCTCAATGCAAAGGCTCTAGGCGCAAATATTGGTGTGAGAGCTAATTCAATCAAGGAAACACTGCATGTTGGTGAAGCGCATATTGAAGAAGAATCAGCCGAGTGGTTCTTGTGGGAGAACAACTCCATTTGACTCACTAACTTCACACACCAGTCAGGCTTCCATGCAGCTCTCAAGGAAACTCAGTTTTCACACTCTAGGCTTAATGGCCTTTGAGTGCATTATGTAGGAATGAACCTGGTAGAGCCTCCGAAACAAACCAATGCTCCACATGCGGGTTTCACATGCCACCAGCTCCACATTCACAGACAACTTCAGCGCCACAGCCGTTTTCAGATAGCCCTCAATGCAAAGGCTCTAGGCGAAATATTGGTGTGGGAGATAATTCAATCAAGGAAACACTGCATGTTGGTGAAGCGCATATTGAAGAAGATTCAGCCGAGTGGTTCTTGTGGGACAACAACTCCATTTGGCTCACTGACTTCACACACCATCAGGCTTGCATGCAGCTCTCAAGGAAACTCAGTTTTCACACTCTAGGCTTAATGCCTCTTCAGTGCATTATCTAAGAATGAACCTGGTAGAGCATCCCACACAAACCAATGCTCCACATGCGGGTTTCACATGCCACCAACTCCACATTCACAGACAACTTCAGCGCCAAAGCCATTTTCAGATAGCCCTCAATGCAAAGGCTCTAGGTGCAAATATTGGTGTGAGAGCTAATTCAATCAAGGAAAACACTGCATGTTGGTGAAGCGCATATTGAAGAAGAATCAGCCGAGTGGTTCTTGTGGGAGAACAACTCCATTTGGCTCACTAACTTCACACACCATCAGGCTTCCAAGCAGCTCTCAAGGAAACTCAGTTTTCACACTCTAGGCTTAATGCCCTTTGAGTGCCTAGGACTGAAATGCACCTGGTAGAGCATCCCACACAAACGAATGCTCCACATGCGGGTTTCACATGCCACCAACTCCACATTCACAGACAACTTCAGCGCCAAAGCCATTTTCAGATAGCCCTCAATACAAAGGCTCTAGGCACAAATATTGGTGTGAGAGCTAATTCAATCAAGGAAACACTGCATGTTGGTGAAGCGCATATTGAAGAAGAATCAGCCGAGTGGTTCTTGTGGTAGAACAACTCCATTTGGCTCACTGACTTCACACACCATCAGGCTTGCATGCAGCTCTCAAGGAAACTCAGTTTTCACACTCTAGGCTTAATGCCCTTTGAGTGCATTATGTAGGAATGAACCTGGTAGAGCATCCCACACAAACCAATGCTCCACATGCGGGTTTCACATGCCACCAACTCCACATTCACAGACAACTTCAGCGCCAAAGCCATTTTCAGATAGCCCTCAATGCAAAGGCTCTAGACGCAAATATTGGTGTGAGAGCTAATTCAATCAAGGAAACACTGCATGTTGGTGAAGCGCACATTGAAGAAGAATCAGCCAAGTGGTTCTTGTGGGAGAACAACTCCATTTGGCCTCACTAACTTCACACACCATCAGGCTTCCAAGCAGCTCTCAAGGAAACTCAGTTTTCACACTCTAGGCTTAATGCCCTTTGAGTTCTTAGGAATGAAATGCACCTGGTAGAGCATCCCACACAAACCAATGCTCCACATGCGGTTTCACATGCCACCAACTCCACATCACAGACAACTTCAGCGCCAAAGCCATTTTCAGATAGCCCTCAATGCAAAGGCTCTAGGCACAAATATTGGTGTGAGAGCTAATTCAATCAAGGAAACACTGCATGTTGGTGAAGCGCATATTGAAGAAGAATCAGCGAGTGGTTCTTGTGGAGAACAACTCCATTTGGCTGACTAACTTCACACACCATCAGGCTTCCAAGCAGCTCTCAAGGAAACTCAGTTTTCACACTCTAGGCTTAATGCCCTTTGAGTGCATTATGTAGGAATGAACCTGGTAGAGCATCCCACACAAACCAATGCTCCACATGCGGGTTTCACATGCCACCAACTCCACATTCACAGACAACTTCAGCGCCAAAGCCATTTTCAGATAGCCCTCAATACAAAGGCTCTAGGCCCAAATATTGGTGTGAGAGCTAATTCAATCAAGGAAACACTGCATGTTGGTGAAGCGCATATTGAAGAAGAATCAGCAGAGTGGTTCTTGTGGGAGAACAACTCCATTTGGCTCACTAACTTCACACACCATCAGGCTTCCAAGCAGCTCTCAAGGAAACTCAGTTTTCACACTCTATGCTTAATGCCCTTTGAGTGCATTTTGTAGGAATGAACCTGGTAGAGCATCCACACAAACCAATGCTCCACAGGCGGGTTTCACATGCCACCAACTCCACATTCACAGACAACTTCAGCGCCAAAGCCATTTTCAGATAGCCCTCAATGCAAAGGCTCTAGACGCAAATATTGGTGTGAGAGCTAATTCAATCAAGGAAACACTGCATGTTGGTGAAGCGCATATTGAAGAAGAATCAGCCGAGTGGTTCTTGTGGGACAACAACTCCATTTGGCTCACTAACTTCACACACCATCAGGCTTCCAAGCAGCTCTCAAGGAAACTCAGTTTTCACACTCTAGGCTTAATGCCATTTGAGTGCATTATCTAGGAATGCAACCTGGTAGAGCATCCCACACAAACCAATGCTCCACATGCGGGTTTCACATGCCACCAACTCCACATTCACAGACAACTTCAGCGCCAAAGCCATTTTCAGATAGCCCTCAATGCAAAGGCTCTAGGCACAAATATTGGTGTGAGAGCTAATTCAATCAAGGAAACACTGCATGTTGGTGAAGCGCATATTGAAGAAGGATCAGCCGAGTGGTTCTTGTGGGAGAACAACTCCATTTGGCTCACTAACTTCACACACCATCAGGCTTCCAAGCAGCTCTCAAGGAAACTCAGTTTTCACACTCTAGGCTTAATGCCCTTTGAGTGGCTAGGAATGAAATGCACCTGGTAGAGCATCCCACACAAACGAATGCTCCACATGCGGGTTTCACATGCCACCAACTCCACATTCACAGACAACTTCAGCGCCAAAGCCATTTTCAGATAGCCCTCAATGCAAAGGCTCTAGGCCCAAATATTGGTGTGAGAGCTAATTCAATCAAGGAAACACTGCATGTTGGTGAAGCGCATATTGAAGAAGAATCAGCCGAGTGGTTCTTGTGGGAGAACAACTCCATTTGGCTCACTAACTTCACACACCATCAGGCTTCCAAGCAGCTCTCAAGGAAACTCAGTTTTCACACTCTAGGCTTAATGCCCTTTGAGTGCATTATCTAGGAATGAACCTGGTAGAGCATCCCACACAAACCAATGCTCCACATGCGGGTTTCACATGCCACCAACTCCACATTCACAGGCAAATTCAGCGGCACAGCCATTTTCAGATAGCCCTAAATACAAAGGCTCTAGGAGAAAATATTGGTGTGAGAGCTAATTCAATCAAGGAAACACTGCATGTTGGTGAAGCGCATATTGAAGAAGAATCAGCCGAGTGGTTCTTGTGGGACAACAACTCCATTTGGCTCACTAACTTCACACACCATCAGGCTTCCAAGCAGCTCTCAAGGAAACTCAGTTTTCACACTTCAGGCTTAATGCCCTTTGAGTGCATTATTTAGGAAAGAACCTGGTAGAGCGTCCCACACAAACCAATGCTCCACATGCGGGTTTCACATGCCACCAACTCCACATTCACAGACAACTTCAGCGCCAAAGCCATTTTCAGATAGCCCTCAATGCAAAGGCTCTAGGTGCAAATATTGGTGTGAGAGCTAATTCAATCAAGGAAACACTGCATGTTGGTGAAGTGCATATTGAAGAAGAATCAGCCGAGTGGTTCTTGTGGGAGAACAACTCCATTTGGCTCACTAACTTCACACACCATCAGGCTTCCAAGCAGCTCTCAAGGAAACTCAGTTTTCACACTCTAGGCTTAATGCCCTTTGAGTGCATTATGTAGGAATGAACCTGGTAGAGCATCCCACACAAACCAATGCTCCACATGCGGGTTTCACATGCCACCAACTCCACATTCACAGACAACTTCAGCGCCAAAGCCATTTTCAGATAGCCCTCAATGCAAAGGCTCTAGGCCGATTATTGGTGTGAGAGCTAATTCAATCAAGGAAACACTGCAAGTTGTTGAAGCGCATATTGAAGAAGAATCAGCCGAGTGGTTCTTGTGGGAGATCAACTCCATTTGGCTCACTAACTTCACACACCATCAGGCTTCCAAGCAGCTCTCAAGGAAACTCAGTTTTCACACTCTAGGCTTAGTGCCCTTTGAGTGCATTATCTAGGAATGAACCTGGTAGAGCATCCCACACAAACCAATGCTCCACATGCGGATTTCACATGCCACCAACTCCACATTCACAGACAACTTCAGCGCCAAAGCCATTTTCAGATAGCCCTCAATGCAAAGGCTCTAGGCCCAAATATTGGTGTGAGAGCTAATTCAATCAAGGAAACACTGCATGTTGGTGAAGCGCATATTGAAGAAGAATCAGCCGAGTGGTTCTTGTGGGACAACAACTCCATTTGGCTCACTGACTTCACACACCATCAGGCTTGCGTGCAGCTCTCAAGGAAACTCAGTTTTCACACACTAGGCTTAATGCCCTTTGAGTGCATTATGTAGGAATGAACCTGGTAGAGCATCCCACACAAACCAATGCTCCACATGCGGGTTTCACATGCCACCAACTCCACATTCACAGACAACTTCAGCGCCAAAGCCATTTTCAGATAGCCCTCAATGCAAAGGCTCTAGGCACAAATATTGGTGTGAGAGCTAATTCAATCAAGGAAACACTGCATGTTGGTGATGCGCATATTGAAGAAGAATCAGCCGAGTGGTTCTTGTGGGAGAACAACTCCATTTGGCTCACTAACTTCACACACCATCAGGCTTCCAAGCAGCTCTCAAGGAAACTCAGTTTTCACACTCTAGGCTTAATGCCCTTTGAGTGCCTAGGAATGAAATGCACCTGGTAGAGCATCCCACACAAACCAATGCTCCACATGCGGGTTTCACATGCCACCAACTCCACATTCACAGACAACTTCAGCGCCAAAGCCATTTTCAGATAGCCCTCAATACAAAGGCTCTAGGCACAAATATTGGTGTGAGAGCTAATTCAATCAAGGAAACAGTGCATGTTGGTGAAGCGCATATTGAAGAAGAATCAGCCGAGTGGTTCTTGTGGGACAACAACTCCATTTGGCTCACTAACTTCACACACCATCAGGCTTCCAAGCAGCTCTCAAGGAAACTCAGTTTTCACACTCTAGGCTTAATGCCCTTTCACTGCATTATGTAGGAATGAACCTGGTAGAGTATCCGAAACAAACCAATGCTCCACATGCGGGTTTCACATGCCACCAACTCCACATTCACAGACAACTTCAGCGCCAAAGCCATTTTCAGATAGCCCTCAATGCAAAGGCTCTAGGCGCAAATATTGGTGTGAGAGCTAATTCAATCAAGGAAACACTGCATGTTGGTGAAGCGCATATTGAAGAAGAATCAGCCGAGTGGTTCTTGTGGGAGAACAACTCCATTTGGCTCACTGACTTCACACACCATCAGGCTTGCATGCAGCTCTCAAGGAAACTCAATTTTCACACTCTAGGCTTAATGCCCTTTGAGTGCATTATGTAGGAATGAACCTGGTAGAGCATCCCACACAAACCAATGCTCCACATGCGGGTTTCACATGCCACCAACTCCACATTCACAGACAACTTCAGCGCCAAAGCCATTTTCAGATAGCCCTCAATGCAAAGGCTCTAGGCACAAATATTGGTGTGAGAGCTAATTCAATCAAGGAAACACTGCATGTTGGTGAAGCGCACATTGAAGAAGAATCAGCCAAGTGGTTCTTGTGGGAGATCAACTCCATTTGGCTCACTAACTTCACACACCATCAGGCTTCCAAGCAGCTCTCAAGGAAACTCAGTTTTCACACTCTAGGCTTAATGCCCTTTGAGTGCATTTTGTAGGAATGAACCCGGTAGAGCATCCCACACAAACCAATGCTCCACATGCGGATTTCAATTGCCACCAACTCCACATTCACAGACAACTTCAGCGCCAAAGCCATTTTCAGATAGCCCTCAATGCAAAGGCTCTAGGCGCAAATATTGGTGTGAGAGCTAATTCAATCAAGGAAACACTGCATGTTGGTGAAGCGCATATTGAAGAAGAATCAGCCGAGTGGTTCTTGTGGGACAACAACTCCATTTGGCTCACTGACTTCACACACCATCAGGTTTGCATGCAGCTCTCAAGGAAACTCAGTTTTCACACACTAGGCTTAATGCCCTTTGAGTGCATTATGTAGGAATGAACCTGGTAGAGCATCCCACACAAACCAATGCTCCACATGCGGGTTTCACATGCCACCAACTCCACATTCACAGACAACTTCAGCGCCAAAGCCATTTTCAGATAGCCCTCAATGCAAAGGCTCTAGGCACAAATATTGGTGTGAGAGCTAATTCAATCAAGGAAACACTGCATGTTGGTGATGCGCATATTGAAGAAGAATCAGCCGAGTGGTTCTTGTGGGAGAACAACTCCATTTGGCTCACTAACTTCACACACCATCAGGCTTCCAAGCAGCTCTCAAGGAAACTCAGTTTTCACACTCTAGGCTTAATGCCCTTTGAGTGCCTAGGAATGAAATGCACCTGGTAGAGCATCCCACACAAACCAATGCTCCACATGCGGGTTTCACATGCCACCAACTCCACATTCACAGACAACTTCAGCGCCAAAGCCATTTTCAGATAGCCCTCAATGCAAAGGCTCTAGGCACAAATATTGGTGTGAGAGCTAATTCAATCAAGGAAACACTGCATGTTGGTGAAGCGCATATTGAAGAAGAATCAGCCGAGTGGTTCTTGTGGGACAACAACTCCATTTGGCTCACTAACTTCACACACCATCAGGCTTCCATGCAGCTCTCAAGGAAACTCAGTTTTCACACTCTAGGCTTAATGCCCTTTGAGTGCATTATGTAGGAATGAACCTGGTAGAGCATCCGAAACAAACCAATGCTCCACATGCGGGTTTCACATGCCACCAGCTCCACATTCACAGACAACTTCAGCGCCACAGCCGTTTTCAGATAGCCCTCAATGCAAAGGCTCTAGGCACAAATATTGGTGTGAGAGCTAATTCAATCAAGGAAACACTGCATGTTGGTGAAGCGCATATTGAAGAAGAATCAGCCGAGTGGTTCTTGTGGGAGAACAACTCCATTTGGCTCACTAACTTCACACACCATCAGGCTTCCAAGCAGCTCTCAAGGAAACTCAGTTTTCACACTCTAGGCTTAATGCCCTTTGAGTGCATTATGTAGGAATGAACCTGGTAGAGCATCCGAAACAAACCAATGCTCCACATGCGGGTTTCACATGCCACCAACTCCACATTCACAGACAACTTCAGCGCCACAGCCGTTTTCAGGTAGCCCTCAATGCAAAGGCTCTAGGCGCAAATATTGGTGTGAGAGCTAATTCAATCAAGGAAACACTGCATGTTGGTGAAGCGCATATTGAAGAAGAATCAGCCGAGTGGTTCTTGTGGGAGAACAACTCCATTTGGCTCACTGACTTCACACACCATCAGGCTTGCATGCAGCTCTCAAGGAAACTCAGTTTTCACACTCTAGGCTTAATGCCCTTTGAGTGCATTATGTAGGAATGAACCTGGTAGAGCATCCCACACAAACCAATGCTCCACATGCGGGTTTCACATGCCACCAACTCCACATTCACAGACAACTTCAGCGCCAAAGCCATTTTCAGATAGCCCTCAATGCAAAGGCTCTAGGTGCAAATATTGGTGTGAGAGCTAATTCAATCAAGGAAACACTGCATGTTGGTGAAGCGCATATTGAAGAAGAATCAGCCGAGTGGTTCTTGTGGGAGAACAACTCCATTTGGCTCACTAACTTCACACACCATCAGGCTTCCAAGCAGCTCTCAAGGAAACTCAGTTTTCACACTCTAGGCTTAATGCCCTTTGAGTGCATTATGTAGGAATGAACCTGGTAGAGCATCCGAAACAAACCAATGCTCCACATGCGGGTTTCACATGCCACCAACTCCACATTCACAGACAACTTCAGCGCCAAAGCCATTTTCAGATAGCCCTCAATGCAAAGGCTCTAGGCGCAAATATTGGTGTGAGAGCTAATTCAATCAAGGAAACACTGCATGTTGGTGAAGCGCATATTGAAGAAGAATCAGGCGAGTGGTTCTTGTGGGAGAACAACTCCATTTGGCTCACTGACTTCACACACCATCAGGCTTGCATGCAGCTCTCAAGGAAACTCAGTTTTCACACTCTAGGCTTAATGCCCTTTGAGTGCATTATGTAGGAATGAACCTGGTAGAGCATCCCACACAAACCAATGCTCCACATGCGGGTTTCACATGCCACCAACTCCACATTCACAGACAACTTCAGCGCCAAAGCCATTTTCAGATAGCCCTCAATGCAAAGGCTCTAGACGCAAATATTGGTGTGAGAGCTAATTCAATCAAGGAAACACTGCATGTTGGTGAAGCGCACATTGAAGAAGAATCAGCCAAGTGGTTCTTGTGGGAGAACAACTCCATTTGGCTCACTAACTTCACACACCATCAGGGTTCCAAGCAGCTCTCAAGGAAACTCACTTTTCACACTCTAGGCTTAATGCCCTTTGAGTTCTTAGGAATGAAATGCACCTGGTAGAGCATCCCACACAAACCAATGCTCCACATGCGGGTTTCACATGCCACCAACTCCACATTCACAGACAACTTCAGCGCCAAAGCCATTTTCAGATAGCCCTCAATGCAAAGGCTCTAGACGCAAATATTGGTGTGAGAGCTAATTCAATCAAGGAAACACTGCATGTTGGTGAAGCGCACATTGAAGAAGAATCAGCCGAGTGGTTCTTGTGGGAGAACAACTCCATTTGGCTCACTAACTTCACACACCATCAGGGTTCCAAGCAGCTCTCAAGGAAACTCACTTTTCACACTCTAGGCTTAATGCCCTTTGAGTTCTTAGGAATGAAATGCACCTGGTAGAGCATCCCACACAAACGAATGCTCCACATGCGGGTTTCACATGCCACCAACTCCACATTCACAGACAACTTCAGCGCCAAAGCCATTTTCAGATAGCCCTCAATGCAAAGGCTCTAGGTGCAAATATTGGTGTGAGAGCTAATTCAATCAAGGAAACACTGCATGTTGGTGAAGCGCATATTGAAGAAGAATCAGCCGAGTGGTTCTTGTGGGAGAACAACTCCATTTGGCTCACTAACTTCACACACCATCAGGCTTCCAAGCAGCTCTCAAGGAAACTCAGTTTTCACACTCTAGGCTTAATGCCCTTTGAGTGCATTATGTAGGAATGAACCTGGTAGAGCATCCGAAACAAACCAATGCTCCACATGCGGGTTTCACATGCCAACAACTCCACATTCACAGACAACTTCAGCGCCACAGCCGTTTTCAGGTAGCCCTCAATGCAAAGGCTCTAGGCGCAAATATTGGTGTGAGAGCTAATTCAATCAAGGAAACACTGCATGTTGGTGAAGCGCATATTGAAGAAGAATCAGCCGAGTGGTTCTTGTGGGAGAACAACTCCATTTGGCTCACTGACTTCACACACCATCAGGCTTGCATGCAGCTCTCAAGGAAACTCAGTTTTCACACTCTAGGCTTAATGCCCTTTGAGTGCATTATGTAGGAATGAACCTGGTAGAGCATCCCACACAAACCAATGCTCCACATGCGGGTTTCACATGCCACCAACTCCACATTCACAGACAACTTCAGCGCCAAAGCCATTTTCAGATAGCCCTCAATGCAAAGGCTCTAGACGCAAATATTGGTGTGAGAGCTAATTCAATCAAGGAAACACTGCATGTTGGTGAAGCGCACATTGAAGAAGAATCAGCCAAGTGGTTCTTGTGGGAGAACAACTCCATTTGGCTCACTAACTTCACACACCATCAGGCTTCCAAGCAGCTCTCAAGGAAACTCACTTTTCACACTCTAGGCTTAATGCCCTTTGAGTTCTTAGGAATGAAATGCACCTGGTAGAGCATCCCACACAAACGAATGCTCCACATGCGGGTTTCACATGCCACCAACTCCACATTCACAGACAACTTCAGCGCCAAAGCCATTTTCAGATAGCCCTCAATGCAAAGGCTCTAGGTGCAAATATTGGTGTGAGAGCTAATTCAATCAAGGAAACACTGCATGTTGGTGAAGCGCATATTGAAGAAGAATCAGCCGAGTGGTTCTTGTGGGAGAACAACTCCATTTGGCTCACTAACTTCACACACCATCAGGCTTCCAAGCAGCTCTCAAGGAAACTCAGTTTTCACACTCTATGCTTAATGCCCTTTGAGTGCATTATCTAGGAATGAACCTGGTAGAGCATCCCACACAAACCAATGCTCCACAGGCGGGTTTAACATGCCACCAACTCCACATTCACAGACAACTTCAGCGCCAAAGCCATTTTCAGATAGCCCTCAATGCAAAGGCTCTAGGCGCAAATATTGGTGTGAGAGCTAATTCAATCAAGGAAACACTGCATGTTGGTGAAGCGCATATTGAAGAAGAATCAGCAGAGTGGTTCTTGTGGGACAACAACTCCATTTGGCTCACTAACTTCACACACCATCAGGCTTCCAAGCAGCTCTCAAGGAAACTCAGTTTTCACACTCTAGGCTTAATGCCCTTTGAGTGCCTAGGACTGAAATGAACCTGGTAGAGCATCCCACACAAACCAATGCTCCACATGCGGGTTTCACATGCCACCAACTCCACATTCACAGACAACTTCAGCGCCAAAGCCATTTTCAGATAGCCCTCAATGCAAAGGCTCTAGACGCAAATATTGGTGTGAGAGCTAATTCAATCAAGGAAACACTGCATGTTGGTGAAGCGCACATTGAAGAAGAATCAGCCAAGTGGTTCTTGTGGGAGAACAACTCCATTTGGCTCACTAACTTCACACACCATCAGGGTTCCAAGCAGCTCTCAAGGAAACTCACTTTTCACACTCTAGGCTTAATGCCCTTTGAGTTCTTAGGAATGAAATGCACCTGGTAGAGCATCCCACACAAACCAATGCTCCACATGCGGGTTTCACATGCCACCAACTCCACATTCACAGACAACTTCAGCGCCAAAGCCATTTTCAGATAGCCCTCAATGCAAAGGCTCTAGACGCAAATATTGGTGTGAGAGCTAATTCAATCAAGGAAACACTGCATGTTGGTGAAGCGCACATTGAAGAAGAATCAGCCAAGTGGTTCTTGTGGGAGAACAACTCCATTTGGCTCACTAACTTCACACACCATCAGGGTTCCAAGCAGCTCTCAAGGAAACTCACTTTTCACACTCTAGGCTTAATGCCCTTTGAGTTCTTAGGAATGAAATGCACCTGGTAGAGCATCCCACACAAACGAATGCTCCACATGCGGGTTTCACATGCCACCAACTCCACATTCACAGACAACTTCAGCGCCAAAGCCATTTTCAGATAGCCCTCAATGCAAAGGCTCTAGGTGCAAATATTGGTGTGAGAGCTAATTCAATCAAGGAAACACTGCATGTTGGTGAAGCGCATATTGAAGAAGAATCAGCCGAGTGGTTCTTGTGGGAGAACAACTCCATTTGGCTCACTAACTTCACACACCATCAGGCTTCCAAGCAGCTCTCAAGGAAACTCAGTTTTCACACTCTAGGCTTAATGCCCTTTGAGTGCATTATCTAGGAATGAACCTGGTAGAGCACCCACACAAACGAATGCTCCACATGCGGGTTTCACATGCCACCAACTCCACATTCACAGACAACTTCAGCGCCAAAGCCATTTTCAGATAGCCCTCAATGCAAAGGCTCTAGGCCCAAATATTGGTGTGAGAGCTAATTCAATCAAGGAAACACTGCATGTTGGTGAAGCGCATATTGAAGAAGAATCAGCCGAGTGGTTCTTGTGGGACAACAACTCCATTTGGCTCACTAACTTCACACACCATCAGGCTTCCAAGCAGCTCTCAAGGAAACTCAGTTTTCACACTCTATGCTTAATGCCCTTTGAGTGCATTTTGTAGGAAATAACCTGGCAGAGCATCCCACACAAACGAATGCTCCACAGGCGGGTTTCACATGCCACCAACTCCACATTCACAGACAACTTCAGCGCCAAAGCCATTTTCAGATAGCCCTCAATGCAAAGGCTCTAGGCGCAAATATTGGTGTGAGAGCTAATTCAATCAAGGAAACACTGCATGTTGGTGAAGCGCATATTGAAGAAGAATCAGCCGAGTGGTTCTTGTGGGACAACAACTCCATTTGGCTCACTAACTTCACACACCATCAGGCTTCCATGCAGCTCTCAAGGAAACTCAGTTTTCACACTCTAGGCTTAATGCCATTTGAGTGCATTATCTAGGAATGAACCTGGTAGAGCATCCCACACAAACGAATGCTCCACATGCGGGTTTCACATGCCACCAACTCCACATTCACAGACAACTTCAGCGCCAAAGCCATTTTCAGATAGCCCTCAATGCAAAGGCTCTAGGCAGAAATATTGGTGTGAGAGCTAATTCAATCAAGGAAACACTGCATGTTGGTGAAGCGCATATTGAAGAAGGATCAGCCGAGTGGTTCTTGTGGGACAACAACTCCATTTGGCTCACTAACTTCACACACCATCAGGCTTCCAAGCAGCTCTCAAGGAAACTCAGTTTTCACACTCTAGGCTTAATGCCCTTTGAGTGCATTATCTAGGAATGAACCTGGTAGAGCATCCCACACAAACCAATGCTCCACATGCGGGTTTCACATGCCACCAACTCCACATTCACAGGCAAATTCAGCGGCACAGCCATTTTCAGATAGCCCTCAATACAAAGGCTCTAGGAGAAAATATTGGTGTGAGAGCTAATTCAATCAAGGAAACACTGCATGTTGGTGAAGCGCATATTGAAGAAGAATCAGGCGAGTGGTTCTTGTGGGACAACAACTCCATTTGGCTCACTAACTTCACACACCATCAGGCTTCCAAGCAGCTCTCAAGGAAACTCAGTTTTCACACTCCAGGCTTAATGCCCTTTGAGTGCATTATTTAGGAAAGAACCTGGTAGAGCGTCCCACACAAACCAATGCTCCACATGCGGGTTTCACATGCCACCAACTCCACATTCACAGACAACTTCAGCGCCAAAGCCATTTTCAGATAGCCCTCAATGCAAAGGCTCTAGGTGCAAATATTGGTGTGAGAGCTAATTCAATCAAGGAAACACTGCATGTTGGTGAAGCGCATATTGAAGAAGAATCAGCCGAGTGGTTCTTGTGGGAGAACAACTCCATTTGGCTCACTAACTTCACACACCATCAGGCTTCCAAGCAGCTCTCAAGGAAACTCAGTTTTCACACTCTAGGCTTAATGCCCTTTGAGTGCATTATGTAGGAATGAACCTGGTAGAGCATCCCACACAAACCAATGCTCCACATGCGGGTTTCACATGCCACCAACTCCACATTCACAGACAACTTCAGCGCCAAAGCCATTTTCAGATAGCCCTCAATGCAAAGGCTCTAGGCACAAATATTGGTGTGAGAGCTAATTCAATCAAGGAAACACTGCATGTTGGTGAAGCGCATATTGAAGAAGAATCAGCTGAGTGGTTCTTGTGGGAGAACAACTCCATTTGGCTCACTAACTTCACACACCATCAGGCTTCCAAGCAGCTCTCAAGGAAACTCAGTTTTCACACTCTAGGCTTAATGCCCTTTGAGTGCATTATCTAGGAATGAACCTGGTAGAGCATCCCACACAAACCAATGCTCCACATGCGGGTTTCACATGCCACCAACTCCACATTCACAGACAACTTCAGCGCCAAAGCCATTTTCAGATAGCCCTCAATGCAAAGGCTCTAGGCACAAATATTGGTGTGAGAGCTAATTCAATCAAGGAAACACTGCATGTTGGTGAAGCGCATATTGAAGAAGAATCAGCCGAGTGGTTCTTGTGGGAGAACAACTCCATTTGGCTCACTAACTTCACACACCATCAGGCTTCCAAGCAGCTCTCAAGGAAACTCAGTTTTCACACTCTAGGCTTAATGCCCTTTGAGTGCATTATCTAGGAATGAACCTGGTAGAGCATCCCACACAAACCAATGCTCCACATGCGGGTTTCACATGCCACCAACTCCACATTCACAGACAACTTCAGCGCCAAAGCCATTTTCAGATAGCCCTCAATGCAAAGGCTCTAGGCACAAATATTGGTGTGAGAGCTAATTCAATCAAGGAAACACTGCATGTTGGTGAAGCGCATATTGAAGAAGAATCAGCCGAGTGGTTCTTGTGGGAGAACAACTCCATTTGGCTCACTGACTTCACACACCATCAGGCTTCCAAGCAGCTCTCAAGGAAACTCAGTTTTCACACTCTAGGCTTAATGCCCTTTAAGTGCATTATGTAGGAATGAACCTGGTAGAGCATCCCACACAAACCAATGCTCCACATGCGGGTTTCACATGCCACCAACTCCACATTCACAGACAACTTCAGCGCCAAAGCCATTTTCAGATAGCCCTCAATGCAAAGGCTCTAGGCGAAATATTGGTGTGAGAGCTAATTCAATCAAGGAAACACTGCATGTTGGTGAAGCGCATATTGAAGAAGAATCAGCCGAGTGGTTCTTGTGGGAGAACAACTCCACTTGGCTCACTAACTTCACACACCATCAGGCTTCCAAGCAGCTCTCAAGGAAACTCAGTTTTCACACTCTAGGCTTAATGCCCTTTGAGTGCCTAGGAATGAAATGCACCTGGTAGAGCATCCCACACAAACCAATGCTCCACATGCGGGTTTCACATGCCACCAACTCCACTTTCACAGACAACTTCAGCGCCAAAGCCATTTTCAGATAGCCCTCAATGCAAAGGCTCTAGGCACAAATATTGGTGTGAGAGCTAATTCAATCAAGGAAACACTGCATGTTGGTGAAGCGCATATTGAAGAAGAATCAGCTGAGTGGTTCTTGTGGGAGAACAACTCCATTTGGCTCACTAACTTCACACACCATCAGGCTTCCAAGCAGCTCTCAAGGAAACTCAGTTTTCACACTCTATGCTTAATGCCCTTTGAGTGCATTTTGTAGGAATGCACCTGGTAGAGCATCCCACACAAACCAATGCTCCACATGCGGGTTTCACATGCCACCAACTCCACATTCACAGACAACTTCAGCGCCAAAGCCATTTTCAGATAGCCCTCAATGCAAAGGCTCTAGGCCCAAATATTGGTGTGAGAGCTAATTCAATCAAGGAAACACTGCATGTTGGTGAAGCGCATATTGAAGAAGAATCAGCCGAGTGGTTCTTGTGGGAGAACAACTCCATTTGGCTCACTAACTTCACACACCATCAGGCTTCCAAGCAGCTCTCAAGGAAACTCAGTTTTCACACTCTAGGCTTAATGCCATTTGAGTGCATTATCTAGGAATGAACCTGGTAGAGCATCCCACACAAACCAATGCTCCACATGCGGGTTTCACATGCCACCAACTCCACATTCACAGACAACTTCAGCGCCAAAGCCATTTTCAGATAGCCCTCAATGCAAAGGCTCTAGGCACAAATATTGGTGTGAGAGCTAATTCAATCAAGGAAACACTGCATGTTGGTGAAGCGCATATTGAAGAAGAATCAGCCGAGTGGTTCTTGTGGGAGAACAACTCCATTTGGCTCACTAACTTCACACACCATCAGGCTTCCAAGCAGCTCTCAAGGAAACTCAGTTTTCACACTCTAGGCTTAATGCCCTTTGAGTGGCTAGGAATGAAATGCACCTGGTAGAGCATCCCACACAAACCAATGCTCCACATGCGGGTTTCACATGCCACCAACTCCACATTCACAGACAACTTCAGCGCCAAAGCCATTTTCAGATAGCCCTCAATGCAAAGGCTCTAGGCCCAAATATTGGTGTGAGAGCTAATTCAATCAAGGAAACACTGCATGTTGGTGAAGCGCATATTGAAGAAGAATCAGGCGAGTGGTTCTTGTGGGACAACAACTCCATTTGGCTCACTAACTTCACACACCATCAGGCTTCCAAGCAGCTCTCAAGGAAACTCAGTTTTCACACTCCAGGCTTAATGCCCTTTGAGTGCATTATTTAGGAAAGAACCTGGTAGAGCGTCCCACACAAACCAATGCTCCATATGCGGGTTTCACATGCCACCAACTCCACATTCACAGACAACTTCAGCGCCAAAGCCATTTTCAGATAGCCCTCAATGCAAAGGCTCTAGGTGCAAATATTGGTGTGAGAGCTAATTCAATCAAGGAAACACTGCATGTTGGTGAAGCGCATATTGAAGAAGAATCAGCCGAGTGGTTCTTGTGGGAGAACAACTCCATTTGGCTCACTAACTTCACACACCATCAGGCTTCCAAGCAGCTCTCAAGGAAACTCAGTTTTCACACTCTAGGCTTAATGCCCTTTGAGTGCATTATGTAGGAAATAACCTGGTAGACCTTCCCACACAAACCAATGCTCCACATGCGGGTTTCACATGCCACCAACTCCACATTCACAGACAACTTCAGCGCCACAGCCGTTTTCAGATAGCCCTCAATGCAAAGGCTCTAGGCGCAAATATTGGTGTGAGAGCTAATTCAATCAAGGAAACACTGCATGTTGGTGAAGCGCATATTGAAGAAGAATCAGCCGAGTGGTTCTTGTGGTAGAACAACTCCATTTGGCTCACTGACTTCACACACCATCAGGCTTGCATGCAGCTCTCAAGGAAACTCAGTTTTCACACTCTAGGCTTAATGCCCTTTGAGTGCATTATCTAGGAATGAACCTGGTAGAGCATCCCACACAAACCAATGCTCCACATGCGGGTTTCACATGCCAGCAACTCCACATTCACAGACAACTTCAGCGCCAAAGCCATTTTCAGATAGCCCTCAATGCAAAGGCTCTAGGCCCAAATATTGGTGTGAGAGCTAATTCAATCAAGGAAACACTGCATGTTGGTGAAGCGCATATTGAAGAAGAATCAGCAGAGTGGTTCTTGTGGGAGAACAACTCCATTTGGCTCACTAACTTCACACA
Source organism: Ochotona princeps (assembly GCF_030435755.1). NCBI lineage: Eukaryota > Metazoa > Chordata > Mammalia > Lagomorpha > Ochotonidae > Ochotona > Ochotona princeps. The sequence goes on along the minus strand of NW_026697196.1, from coordinate 70,533 downwards.
CCATCAGGCTTCCAAGCAGCTCTCAAGGAAACTCAGTTTTCACACTCTAGGCTTAATGCCCTTTGAGTTCCTAGGAATGAAATGCACCTGGTAGAGCATCCCACACAAACCAATGCTCCACATGCGGGTTTCACATGCCACCAACTCCACATTCACAGACAACTTCAGCGCCAAAGTCATTTTCAGATAGCCCTCAATGCAAAGGCTCTAGACGCAAATATTGGTGTGAGAGCTAATTCAATCAAGGAAACACTGCATGTTGGTGAAGCGCATATTGAAGAAGAATCAGCCGAGTGGTTCTTGTGGGAGAACAACTCCATTTGGCTCACTAACTTCACACACCATCAGGCTTCCAAGCAGCTCTCAAGGAAACTCAGTTTTCACACTCTAGGCTTAATGCCCTTTGAGTGCATTATCTAGGAATGAACCTGGTAGAGCATCCCACACAAACCAATGCTCCACATGCGGGTTTCACATGCCACCAACTCCACATTCACAGACAACTTCAGCGCCAAAGCCATTTTCAGATAGCCCTCAATGCAAAGGCTCTAGGCACAAATATTGGTGTGAGAGCTAATTCAATCAAGGAAACACTGCATGTTGGTGAAGCGCATATTGAAGAAGAATCAGCCGAGTGGTTCTTGTGGGAGAACAACTCCATTTGGCTCACTGACTTCACACACCATCAGGCTTGCATGCAGCTCTCAAGGAAACTCAGTTTTCACACTCTAGGCTTAATGCCCTTTGAGTGCATTATGTAGGAATGAACCTGGTAGAGCATCCCACACAAACCAATGCTCCACATGCGGGTTTCACATGCCACCAACTCCACATTCACAGACAACTTCAGCGCCAAAGCCATTTTCAGATAGCCCTCAATGCAAAGGCTCTAGGCGAAATATTGGTGTGAGAGCTAATTCAATCAAGGAAACACTGCATGTTGGTGAAGCGCATATTGAAGAAGAATCAGCCGAGTGGTTCTTGTGGGAGAACAACTCCACTTGGCTCACTAACTTCACACACCATCAGGCTTCCAAGCAGCTCTCAAGGAAACTCAGTTTTCACACTCTAGGCTTAATGCCCTTTGAGTGCCTAGGAATGAAATGCACCTGGTAGAGCATCCCACACAAACCAATGCTCCACATGCGGGTTTCACATGCCACCAACTCCACTTTCACAGACAACTTCAGCGCCAAAGCCATTTTCAGATAGCCCTCAATGCAAAGGCTCTAGGCACAAATATTGGTGTGAGAGCTAATTCAATCAAGGAAACACTGCATGTTGGTGAAGCACATATTGAAGAAGAATCAGCCGAGTGGTTCTTGTGGGAGAACAACTCCATTTGGCTCACTAACTTCACACACCATCAGGCTTCCAAGCAGCTCTCAAGGAAACTCAGTTTTCACAATCCAGGCTTAATGCCCTTTGAGTGCATTATGTAGGAATGAACCTGGTAGAGCATCCCACACAAACCAATGCTCCACATGCGGGTTTCACATGCCACCAACTCCACATTCACAGACAACTTCAGCGCCAAAGCCATTTTCAGATAGCCCTCAATGCAAAGGCTCTAGGCGCAAATATTGGTGTGAGAGCTAATTCAATCAAGGAAACACTGCATGTTGGTGAAGCGCATATTGAAGAAGAATCAGGCAAGTGGTTCTTGTGGGAGAACAACTCCATTTGGCTCACTAACTTCACACACCATCAGGCTTCCAAGCAGCTCTCAAGGAAACTCAGTTTTCACCCTCTAGGCTTAATGCCCTTTGAGTGCCTAGGAATGAAATGCACCTGGTAGAGCATCCCACACAAACCAATGCTCCACATGCGGGTTTCACATGCCACCAACTCCACATTCACAGACAACTTCAGCGCCAAAGCCATTTTCAGATAGCCCTCAATGCAAAGGCTCTAGGCGAAATATTGGTGTGAGAGCTAATTCAATCAAGGAAACACTGCATGTTGGTGAAGCGCATATTGAAGAAGAATCAGCCGAGTGGTTCTTGTGGGAGAACAACTCCACTTGGCTCACTAACTTCACACACCATCAGGCTTCCAAGCAGCTCTCAAGGAAACTCAGTTTTCACACTCTAGGCTTAATGCCCTTTGAGTGCCTAGGAATGAAATGCACCTGGTAGAGCATCCCACACAAACCAATGCTCCACATGCGGGTTTCACATGCCACCAACTCCACTTTCACAGACAACTTCAGCGCCAAAGCCATTTTCAGATAGCCCTCAATGCAAAGGCTCTAGGCACAAATATTGGTGTGAGAGCTAATTCAATCAAGGAAACACTGCATGTTGGTGAAGCACATATTGAAGAAGAATCAGCCGAGTGGTTCTTGTGGGAGAACAACTCCATTTGGCTCACTAACTTCACACACCATCAGGCTTCCAAGCAGCTCTCAAGGAAACTCAGTTTTCACAATCCAGGCTTAATGCCCTTTGAGTGCATTATGTAGGAATGAACCTGGTAGAGCATCCCACACAAACCAATGCTCCACATGCGGGTTTCACATGCCACCAACTCCACATTCACAGACAACTTCAGCGCCAAAGCCATTTTCAGATAGCCCTCAATGCAAAGGCTCTAGGCGCAAATATTGGTGTGAGAGCTAATTCAATCAAGGAAACACTGCATGTTGGTGAAGCGCATATTGAAGAAGAATCAGGCAAGTGGTTCTTGTGGGAGAACAACTCCATTTGGCTCACTAACTTCACACACTATCAGGCTTCCATGCAGCTCTCATGGAAACTCAGTTTTCACCCTCTAGGCTTAAAGCCCTTTGAGTGCCTAGGAATGAAATGCACCTGGTAGAGCATCCCACACAAACCAATGCTCCACATGCGGGTTTCACATGCCACCAACTCCACATTCACAGACAACTTCAGCGCCAAAGCCATTTTCAGATAGCCCTCAATGCAAAGGCTCTAGGCTGAAATATTGGTGTGAGAGCTAATTCAATCAAGGAGCATGTTGGTGAAGCGCATATTGAAGAAGAATCAGGCGAGTGGTTCTTGTGGGAGAACAACTCCATTTTGGCTCACTGACTTAACACACCATCAGGCTTCCATGCAGCTCTCAAGGAAACTCAGTTTTCACACTCTAGGCTTAATGCCCTTTGAGTGCATTATCTAGGAATGAACCTGGTAGAGCATCCCACACAAACCAATGCTCCACATGCGGGTTTCACATGCCACCAACTCCACATTCACAGACAACTTCAGCGCCAAAGCCATTTTCAGATAGCCCTCAATGCAAAGGCTCTAGGCACAAATATTGGTGTGAGAGCTAATTCAATCAAGGAAACACTGCATGTTGGTGAAGCGCATATTGAAGAAGAATCAGCCGAGTGGTTCTTGTGGGAGAACAACTCCATTTGGCTCACTAACTTCACACACCATCAGGCTTCCAAGCAGCTCTCAAGGAAACTCAGTTTTCACACTCTAGGCTTAATGCCCTTTGAGTGCATTATCTAGGAATGAACCTGGTAGAGCATCCCACACAAACCAATGCTCCACATGCGGGTTTCACATGTCACCAACTCCACATTCACAGACAACTTCAGCGCCAAAGCCATTTTCAGATAGCCCTCAATGCAAAGGCTCTAGGCCCAAATATTGGTGTGAGAGCTAATTCAATCAAGGAAACACTGCATGTTGGTGAAGCGCATATTGAAGAAGAATCAGCCGAGTGGTTCTTGTGGGAGAACAACTCCATTTGGCTGACTAACTTCACACACCATCAGGCTTCCAAGCAGCTCTCAAGGAAACTCAGTTTTCACACTCTAGGCTTAATGCCCTTTGAGTGCATTATGTAGGAATGAACCTGGTAGAGCATCCCACACAAACCAATGCTCCACATGCGGGTTTCACATGCCAACAACTCCACATTCACAGACAACTTCATCGCCAAAGCCATTTTCAGATAGCACTCAATGCAAAGGCTCCAGGGCCAAATATTGGTGTGAGAGCTAATTCAATCAAGGAAACACTGCATGTTGGTGATGAGCATATTCAAGAAGAATCAGCAGCGTGGTTCTTGTGGGAGAACAACTCCATTTGGCTCACTAACTTCACACACCATCAGGCTTCCAAGCAGCTCTCAAGGAAACTCAGTTTTCACACTCTAGGCTTAATGCCCTTTGAGTGCATTATGTAGGAATGAACCTGGTAGAGCATCCCACACAAACCAATTCTCCACAGGCGGGTTTCACATGCCACCAACTCCACATTCACAGACAACTTCAGCCCCAAAGTCATTTTCAGATAGCCCTCAATGCAAAGGCTCTAGGCGAAATATTGGTGTGAGAGCTAATTCAATCAAGGAAACACTACATGTTGGTGAAGCGCATATTGAAGAAGAATCAGCCGAGTGGTTCTTGTGGGAGAACAACTCCACTTGGCTCACTAACTTCACACACCATCAGGCTTCCAAGCAGCTCTCAAGGAAACTCAGTTTTCACACTCTAGGCTTAATGCCCTTTGAGTGCCTAGGAATGAAATGCACCTGGTAGAGCATCCCACACAAACCAATGCTCCACATGCGGGTTTCACATGCCACCAACTCCACATTCACAGACAACTTCAGCGCCAAAGCCATTTTCAGATAGCCCTCAATGCAAAGGCTCTAGGCACAAATGTTGGTGTGAGAGCTAATTCAATCAAGGAAACACTGCATGTTGGTGAAGCGCATATTGAAGAAGAATCAGCCGAGTTGTTCTTGTGGGAGAACAACTCCATTTGGCTCACTAACTTCACACACCATCAGGCTTCCAAGCAGCTCTCAAGGAAACTCAGTTTTCACACTCTAGGCTTAATGCCCTTTGAGTGCATTATGTAGGAATGAACCTGGTAGAGCATCCCACACAAACCAATGCTCCACATGCGGGTTTCACATGCCACCAACTCCACATTCACAGACAACTTCAGCGCCAAAGCCATTTTCAGATAGCCCTCAATGCAAAGGCTCTAGGCGAAATATTGGTGTGAGAGCTAATTCAATCAAGGAAACACTGCATGTTGCTGAAGCGCATATTGAAGAAGGATCAGCCGAGTGGTTCTTGTGGGAGAACAACTCCATTTGGCTCACTAACTTCACACACCATCAGGCTTCCAAGCAGCTCTCAAGGAAACTCAGTTTTCACACTCTAGGCTTAATGCCCTTTGAGTGCCTACGTCTGAAATGAAGCTTGGTGAGCTTCCCACACAAACTAATGCTCCACATGCGGGTTTCACATGCCACCAACTCCACATTCACAGACAACTTCAGCGCCAAAGCCATTTTCAGATAGCACTCAATGCAAAGGCTCCAGGGCCAAATATTGGTGTGAGAGCTAATTCAATCAAGGAAACACTGCATGTTGGTGATGCGCATATTGAAGAAGAATCAGCAGCGTGGTTCTTGTGGGAGAACAACTCCATTTGGCTCACTAACTTCACACACCATCAGGCTTCCAAGCAGCTCTCAAGGAAACTCAGTTTTCACACTCTAGGCATAATGCCCTTTGAGTGCCTACGTCTGAAATGAAGCTTGGTGAGCTTCCCGCACCAACCAATTCTCCACAGGCGGGTTTCACATGCCACCAACTCCACATTCACAGACAACTTCAGCGCCAAAGCCATTTTCAGATAGCCCTCAATGCAAAGGCTCTAGGCGAAATATTGGTGTGAGAGCTAATTCAATCAAGGAAACACTGCATGTTGGTGAAGCGCATATTGAAGAAGAATCAGCCGAGTGGTTCTTGTGGGAGAACAACTCCATTTGGCTCACTAACTTCACACACCATCAGGCTTCCAAGCAGCTCTCAAGGAAACTCAGTTTTCACACTCCAGGCTTAATGCCCTTTGAGTGCATTATGTAGGAATGAACCTGGTAGAGCATCCCACACAAACCAATGCTCCACATGCGGGTTTCACATGCCACCAACTCCACATTCACAGACAACTTCAGCGCCAAAGCCATTTTCAGATAGCCCTCAATGCAAAGGCTCTAGGCGCAAATATTGGTGTGAGAGCTAATTCAATCAAGGAAACACTGCATGTTGGTGAAGCGCATATTGAAGAAGAATCAGGCGAGTGGTTCTTGTGGGAGAACAACTCCATTTGGCTCACTAACTTCACACACTATCAGGCTTCCATGCAGCTCTCATGGAAACTCAGTTTTCACCCTCTAGGCTTAATGCCCTTTGAGTGCCTAGGAATGAAATGCACCTGGTAGAGCATCCCACACAAACCAATGCTCCACATGCGGGTTTCACATGCCACCAACTCCACATTCACAGACAACTTCAGCGCCAAAGCCATTTTCAGATAGCCCTCAATGCAAAGGCTCTAGGCTGAAATATTTGTGTGAGAGCTAATTCAATCAAGGAGCATGTTGGTGAAGCGCATGTTGAAGAAGAATCAGGCGAGTGGTTCTTGTGGGAGAACAACTCCATTTTGGCTCACTGACTTAACACACCATCAGGCTTCCATGCAGCTCTCAAGGAAACTCAGTTTTCACACTCTAGGCTTAATGCCCTTTGAGTGCATTATCTAGGAATGAACCTGGTAGAGCATCCCACACAAACCAATGCTCCACATGCGGGTTTCACATGCCACCAACTCCACATTCACAGACAACTTCAGCGCCAAAGCCATTTTCAGATAGACCTCAATGCAAAGGCTCTAGGCACAAATATTGGTGTGAGAGCTAATTCAATCAAGGAAACACTGCATGTTGGTGAAGCGCATATTGAAGAAGAATCAGCCGAGTGGTTCTTGTGGGACAACAACTCCATTTGGCTCACTAACTTCACACACCATCAGGCTTCCAAGCAGCTCTCAAGGAAACTCAGTTTTCACATTCTAGGCTTAATGCCCTTTGAGTGCATTATGTAGGAATGAACCTGGTAGAGCATCCCACACAAACCAATGCTCCACATGCGGGTTTCACATGCCACCAACTCCACATTCTCAGACAACTTCAGCGCCAAAGCCATTTTCAGCTAGCCCTCAATGCAAAGGCTCTAGGCCCAAATATTGGTGTGAGAGCTAATTCAATCAAGGAAACACTGCATGTTGGTGAAGCGCATATTGAAGAAGAATCAGCCGAGTGGTTCTTGTGGGAGAACAACTCCATTTGGCTGACTAACTTCACTCACCATCAGGCTTCCAAGCAGCTCTCAAGGAAACTCAGTTTTCACACTCTAGGCTTAATGCCCTTTGAGTGCATTATGTAGGAATGAACCTGGTAGAGCATCCCACACAAACCAATGCTCCACATGCGGGTTTCACATGCCAACAACTCCACATTCACAGACAACTTCAGCGCCAAAGCCATTTTCAGATAGCACTCAATGCAAAGGCTCCAGGGCCAAATATTGGTGTGAGAGCTAATTCAATCAAGGAAACACTGCATGTTGGTGATGCGCATATTGAAGAAGAATCAGCAGCATGGTTCTTGTGGGAGAACAACTCCATTTGGCTCACTAACTTCACACACCATCAGGCTTCCAAGCAGCTCTCAAGGAAACTCAGTTTTCACACTCTAGGCTTAATGCCCTTTGAGTGCCTACGTCTGAAATGAAGCTTGGTGAGCTTCCCGCACCAACCAATTCTCCACAGGCGGGTTTCACATGCCACCAACTCCACATTCACAGACAACTTCAGCCCCAAAGCCATTTTCAGATAGCCCTCAATGCAAAGGCTCTAGGCGAAATATTGGTGTGAGAGCTAATTCAATCAAGGAAACACTGCATGTTGGTGAAGCGCATATTGAAGAAGAATCAGCCGAGTGGTTCTTGTGGGAGAACAACTCCACTTGGCTCACTAACTTCACACACCATCAGGCTTCCAAGCAGCTCTCATGGAAACTCAGTTTTCACACTCTAGGCTTAATGCCCTTTGAGTGCCTAGGAATGAAATGCACCTGGTAGAGCATCCCACACAAACCAATGCTCCACATGCGGGTTTCACATGCCAACAACTCCACATTCACAGACAACTTCAGCGCCAAAGCCATTTTCAGATAGCCCTCAATGCAAAGGCTCTAGGCAAAAATATTGGTGTGAGAGCTAATTCAATCAAGGAAACACTGCATGTTGGTGAAGCGCATATTGAAGAAGAATCAGCCGAGTGGTTCTTGTGGGACAACAACTCCATTTGGCTCACTAACTTCACACACCATCAGGCTTCCAAGCAGCTCTCAAGGAAACTCAGTTTTCACACTCTAGGCTTAATGCCCTTTGAGTGCATTATGTAGGAATGAACCTGGTAGAGCATCCCACACAAACCAATGCTCCACATGCGGGTTTCACATGCCACCAACTCCACATTCACAGACAACTTCAGCGCCAAAGCCATTTTCAGATAGCCCTCAATGCAAAGGCTCTAGGCGAAATATTGGTGTGAGAGCTAATTCAATCAAGGAAACACTGCATGTTGCTGAAGCGCATATTGAAGAAGAATCAGCCGAGTGGTTCTTGTGGGAGAACAACTCCACTTGGCTCACTAACTTCACACACCATCAGGATTCCAAGCAGCTCTCAAGGAAACTCAGTTTTCACACTCTAGGCTTAATGCCCTTTGAGTGCATAGGAATGAAATGCACCTGGTAGAGCATCCCATACAAAAAAATGCTCCACATGCGGGTTTCACATGCCACCAACTCCACATTCACAGACAACTTCAGCGCCAAAGCCATTTTCAGATAGCCCTCAATGCAAAGGCTCTAGGCACAAATATTGGTGTGAGAGCTAATTCAATCAAGGAAACACTGCATGTTGGTGAAGCGCATATTGAAGAAGAATCAGCCGAGTGGTTCTTGTGGGAGAACAACTCCATTTGGCTCACTAACTTCACACACCATCAGGCTTCCAAGCAGCTCTCAAGGAAACTCAGTTTTCACACTCTAGGCTTAATGCCCTTTGAGTGCATTATGCAGGAATGAACCTGGTAGAGCATCCCACACAAACCAATGCTCCACATGCGGGTTTCACATGCCACCAACTCCACATTCACAGACAACTTCAGCGCCAAAGCCATTTTCAGATAGCCCTCAATGCAAAGGCTCTAGGCGCAAATATTGGTGTGAGAGCTAATTCAATCAAGGAAACACTGCATGTTGGTGAAGCGCATATTGAAGAAGAATCAGGCGAGTGGTTCTTGTGGAAGAACAACTCCATTTGGCTCACTAACTTCACACACCATCAGGCTTCCAAGCAGCTCTCATGGAAACTCAGTTTTCACACTCTAGGCATAATGCCCTTTGAGTGCCTACGTCTGAAATGAAGCTTGGTGAGCTTCCCGCACCAACCAATTCTCCACAGGCGGGTTTCACATGCCACCAACTCCACATTCACAGACAACTTCAGCGCCAAAGCCATTTTCAGATAGCCCTCAATGCAAAGGCTGTAGGCGAAATATTGGTGTGAGAGCTAATTCAATCAAGGAAACTGCATGTTGGTGAAGCGCATATTGAAGAAGAATCAGCCGAGTGGTTCTTGTGGGAGAACAACTCCATTTGGCTCACTAACTTCACACACCATCAGGCTTCCAAGCAGCTCTCAAGGAAACTCAGTTTTCACACTCCAGGCTTAATGCCCTTTGAGTGCATTATGTAGGAATGAACCTGGTAGAGCATCCCACACAAACCAATGCTCCACATGCGGGTTTCACATGCCACCAACTCCACATTCACAGACAACTTCAGCGCCAAAGCCATTTTCAGATAGCCCTCAATGCAAAGGCTCTAGGCGCAAATATTGGTGTGAGAGCTAATTCAATCAAGGAAACACTGCATGTTGGTGAAGCGCATATTGAAGAAGAATCAGGCGAGTGGTTCTTGTGGGAGAACAACTCCATTTGGCTCACTAACTTCACACACTATCAGGCTTCCATGCAGCTCTCATGGAAACTCAGTTTTCACCCTCTAGGCTTAATGCCCTTTGAGTGCCTAGGAATGAAATGCACCTGGTAGAGCATCCCACACAAACCAATGCTCCACATGCGGGTTTCACATGCCACCAACTCCACATTCACAGACAACTTCAGCGCCAAAGCCATTTTCAGATAGCCCTCAATGCAAAGGCTCTAGGCTGAAATATTGGTGTGAGAGCTAATTCAATCAAGGAGCATGTTGGTGAAGCGCATGTTGAAGAAGAATCAGGCGAGTGGTTCTTGTGGGAGAACAACTCCATTTTGGCTCACTGACTTAACACACCATCAGGCTTCCATGCAGCTCTCAAGGAAACTCAGTTTTCACACTCTAGGCTTAATGCCCTTTGAGTGCATTATCTAGGAATGAACCTGGTAGAGCATCCCACACAAACCAATGCTCCACATGCGGGTTTCACATGCCACCAACTCCACATTCACAGACAACTTCAGCGCCAAAGCCATTTTCAGATAGCCCTCAATGCAAAGGCTCTAGGCACAAATATTGGTGTGAGAGCTAATTCAATCAAGGAAACACTGCATGTTGGTGAAGCGCATATTGAAGAAGAATCAGCCGAGTGGTTCTTGTGGGAGAACAACTCCATTTGGCTCACTAACTTCACACACCATCAGGCTTCCAAGCAGCTCTCAAGGAAACTCAGTTTTCACACTCTAGGCTTAATGCCCTTTGAGTGCCTACGTCTGAAATGAAGCTTGGTGAGCTTCCCGCACCAACCAATTCTCCACAGGCGGGTTTCACATGCCACCAACTCCACATTCACAGACAACTTCAGCCCCAAAGCCATTTTCAGATAGCCCTCAATGCAAAGGCTCTAGGCGAAATATTGGTGTGAGAGCTAATTCAATCAAGGAAACACTGCATGTTGGTGAAGCGCATATTGAAGAAGAATCAGCCGAGTGGTTCTTGTGGGAGAACAACTCCACTTGGCTCACTAACTTCACACACCATCAGGCTTCCAAGCAGCTCTCATGGAAACTCAGTTTTCACACTCTAGGCTTAATGCCCTTTGAGTGCCTAGGAATGAAATGCACCTGGTAGAGCATCCCACACAAACCAATGCTCCACATGCGGGTTTCACATGCCACCAACTCCACATTCACAGACAACTTCAGCGCCAAAGCCATTTTCAGATAGCCCTCAATGCAAAGGCTCTAGGCTGAAATATTTGTGTGAGAGCTAATTCAATCAAGGAGCATGTTGGTGAAGCGCATGTTGAAGAAGAATCAGGCGAGTGGTTCTTGTGGGAGAACAACTCCATTTTGGCTCACTGACTTAACACACCATCAGGCTTCCATGCAGCTCTCAAGGAAACTCAGTTTTCACACTCTAGGCTTAATGCCCTTTGAGTGCATTATCTAGGAATGAACCTGGTAGAGCATCCCACACAAACCAATGCTCCACATGCGGGTTTCACATGCCACCAACTCCACATTCACAGACAACTTCAGCGCCAAAGCCATTTTCAGATAGCCCTCAATGCAAAGGCTCTAGGCGCAAATATTGGTGTGAGAGCTAATTCAATCAAGGAAACACTGCATGTTGGTGAAGCGCATATTGAAGAAGAATCAGGCAAGTGGTTCTTGTGGGAGAACAACTCCATTTGGCTCACTAACTTCACACACTATCAGGCTTCCATGCAGCTCTCATGGAAACTCAGTTTTCACCCTCTAGGCTTAAAGCCCTTTGAGTGCCTAGGAATGAAATGCACCTGGTAGAGCATCCCACACAAACCAATGCTCCACATGCGGGTTTCACATGCCACCAACTCCACATTCACAGACAACTTCAGCGCCAAAGCCATTTTCAGATAGCCCTCAATGCAAAGGCTCTAGGCTGAAATATTGGTGTGAGAGCTAATTCAATCAAGGAGCATGTTGGTGAAGCGCATATTGAAGAAGAATCAGGCGAGTGGTTCTTGTGGGAGAACAACTCCATTTTGGCTCACTGACTTAACACACCATCAGGCTTCCATGCAGCTCTCAAGGAAACTCAGTTTTCACACTCTAGGCTTAATGCCCTTTGAGTGCATTATGTAGGAAATAACCTGGTAGAGCATCCCACACAAACCAATGCTCCACATGCGGGTTTCACATGCCAACAACTCCACATTCACAGACAACTTCAGCGCCAAAGCCATTTTCAGATAGCCCTCAATGCAAAGGCTCTAGACGCAAATATTGGTGTGAGAGCTAATTCAATCAAGGAAACACTGCATGTTGTTGAATCGCATATTGAAGAAGAATCAGCCAAGTGGTTCTTGTGGGAGAACAACTCCATTTTGGCTCACTAACTTCACACACCATCAGGCTTCCATGCAGCTCTCAAGGAAACTCAGTTTTCACACTCTAGGCTTAATGCCCTTTGAGTGCATTATGTAGGAATGAACCTGGTAGAGCATCCCACACAAACCAATGCTCCACATGCGGGTTTCACATGCCACCAACTCCACATTCACAGACAACTTCAGCGCCAAAGCCATTTTCAGATAGCCCTCAATGCAAAGGCTCTAGGCTGAAATATTGGTGTGAGAGCTAATTCAATCAAGGAGCATGTTGGTGAAGCGCATGTTGAAGAAGAATCAGGCGAGTGGTTCTTGTGGGAGAACAACTCCATTTTGGCTCACTGACTTCACACACCATCAGGCTTCCATGCAGCTCTCAAGGAAACTCAGTTTTCACACTCTAGGCTTAATGCCCTTTGAGTGCATTATCTAGGAATGAACCTGGTAGAGCATCCCACACAAACCAATGCTCCACATGCGGGTTTCACATGCCACCAACTCCACATTCACAGACAACTTCAGCGCCAAAGCCATTTTCAGATAGACCTCAATGCAAAGGCTCTAGGCACAAATATTGGTGTGAGAGCTAATTCAATCAAGGAAACACTGCATGTTGGTGAAGCGCATATTGAAGAAGAATCAGCCGAGTGGTTCTTGTGGGAGAACAACTCCATTTGGCTCACTAACTTCACACACCATCAGGCTTCCAAGCAGCTCTCAAGGAAACTCAGTTTTCACACTCTAGGCTTAATGCCCTTTGAGTGCATTATGTAGGAATGAACCTGGTAGAGCATCCCACACAAACCTATGCTCCACATGCGGGTTTCACATGCCACCAACTCCACATTCTCAGACAACTTCAGCGCCAAAGCCATTTTCAGCTAGCCCTCAATGCAAAGGCTCTAGGCCCAAATATTGGTGTGAGAGCTAATTCAATCAAGGAAACACTGCATGTTGGTGAAGCGCATATTGAAGAAGAATCAGCCGAGTGGTTCTTGTGGGAGAACAACTCCATTTGGCTGACTAACTTCACACACCATCAGGCTTCCAAGCAGCTCTCAAGGAAACTCAGTTTTCACACTCTAGGCTTAATGCCCTTTGAGTGCATTATGTAGGAATGAACCTGGTAGAGCATCCCACACAAACCAATGCTCCACATGCGGGTTTCACATGCCAACAACTCCACATTCACAGACAACTTCAGCGCCAAAGCCATTTTCAGATAGCACTCAATGCAAAGGCTCCAGGGCCAAATATTGGTGTGAGAGCTAATTCAATCAAGGAAACACTGCATGTTGGTGATGCGCATATTGAAGAAGAATCAGCAGCGTGGTTCTTGTGGGAGAACAACTCCATTTGGCTCACTAACTTCACACACCATCAGGCTTCCAAGCAGCTCTCAAGGAAACTCAGTTTTCACACTCTAGGCTTAATGCCCTTTGAGTGCCTACGTCTGAAATGAAGCTTGGTGAGCTTCCCGTACCAACCAATTCTCCACAGGCGGGTTTCACATGCCACCAACTCCACATTCACAGACAACTTCAGCCCCAAAGCCATTTTCAGATAGCCCTCAATGCAAAGGCTCTAGGCGAAATATTGGTGTGAGAGCTAATTCAATCAAGGAAACACTGCATGTTGGTGAAGCGCATATTGAAGAAGAATCAGCCGAGTGGTTCTTGTGGGAGAACAACTCCACTTGGCTCACTAACTTCACACACCATCAGGCTTCCAAGCAGCTCTCATGGAAACTCAGTTTTCACACTCTAGGCTTAATGCCCTTTGAGTGCCTAGGAATGAAATGCACCTGGTAGAGCATCCCACACAAACCAATGCTCCACATGCGGGTTTCACATGCCAACAACTCCACATTCACAGACAACTTCAGCGCCAAAGCCATTTTCAGATAGCCCTCAATGCAAAGGCTCTAGGCACAAATATTGGTGTGAGAGCTAATTCAATCAAGGAAACACTGCATGTTGCTGAAGCGCATATTGAAGAAGAATCAGCCGAGTGGTTCTTGTGGGACAACAACTCCATTTGGCTCACTAACTTCACACACCATCAGGCTTCCAAGCAGCTCTCAAGGAAACTCAGTTTTCACACTCTAGGCTTAATGCCCTTTGAGTGCATAGGAATGAAATGCACCTGGTAGAGCATCCCATACAAAAAAATGCTCCACATGCGGGTTTCACATGCCACCAACTCCACATTCACAGACAACTTCAGCGCCAAAGCCATTTTCAGATAGCCCTCAATGCAAAGGCTCTAGGCACAAATATTGGTGTGAGAGCTAATTCAATCAAGGAAACACTGCATGTTGGTGAAGCGCATATTGAAGAAGAATCAGCCGAGTGGTTCTTGTGGGAGAACAACTCCATTTGGCTCACTAACTTCACACACCATCAGGCTTCCAAGCAGCTCTCAAGGAAACTCAGTTTTCACACTCTAGGCTTAATGCCCTTTGAGTGCATTATCTAGGAATGAACCTGGCAGAGCATCCCACACAAACCAATGCTCCACATGCGGGTTTCACATGCCACCAACTCCACATTCACAGACAACTTCAGCGCCAAAGCCATTTTCAGATAGACCTCAATGCAAAGGCTCTAGGCGCAAATATTGGTGTGAGAGCTAATTCAATCAAGGAAACACTGCATGTTGGTGAAGCGCATATTGAAGAAGAATCAGGCGAGTGGTTCTTGTGGAAGAACAACTCCATTTGGCTCACTAACTTCATACACCATCAGGCTTCCAAGCAGCTCTCATGGAAACTCAGTTTTCACACTCTAGGCTTAATGCCCTTTGAGTGCATTATGTAGGAATGAACCTGGTAGAGCATCCCACACAAATGAATGCTCCACATGCGGGTTTCACATGCCAACAACTCCACATTCACAGACAACTTCAGCGCCAAAGCCATTTTCAGATAGCCCTCAATGCAAAGGCTCTAGACGCAAATATTGGTGTGAGAGCTAATTCAATCAAGGAAACACTGCATGTTGGTGAAGGGCATATTGAAGAAGGATCAGCCGAGTGGTTCTTGTGGGAGAACAACTCCATTTGGATCACTAACTTCACACACCATCAGGCTTCCAAGCAGCTCTCAAGGAAACTCAGTTTTCACACTCTAGGCTTAATGCCCTTTGAGTGCCTACGTCTGAAATGAAGCTTGGTGAGCTTCCCACACAAACTAATGCTCCACATGCGGGTTTCACATGCCACCAACTCCACATTCACAGACAACTTCAGCGCCAAAGCCATTTTCAGATAGCCCTCAATGCAAAGGCTCTAGGCGAAATATTGGTGTGAGAGCTAATTCAATCAAGGAAACACTGCATGTTGCTGAAGCGCATATTGAAGAAGAATCAGCCGAGTGGTTTTTGTGGGAGAACAACTCCACTTGGCTCACTAACTTCACACACCATCAGGCTTCCAAGCAGCTCTCAAGAAAACTCAGTTTTCACACTCTAGGCTTAATGCCCTTTGAGTGCATAGGAATGAAATGCACCTGGTAGAGCATCCCATACAAAAAAATGCTCCACATGCGGGTTTCACATGCCACCAACTCCACATTCACAGACAACTTCAGCGCCAAAGCCATTTTCAGATAGCCCTCAATGCAAAGGCTCTAGGCACAAATATTGGTGTGAGAGCTAATTCAATCAAGGAAACACTGCATGTTGGTGAAGCGCATATTGAAGAAGAATCAGCCGAGTGGTTCTTGTGGGAGAACAACTCCATTTGGCTCACTAACTTCACACACCATCAGGCTTCCAAGCAGCTCTCAAGGAAACTCAGTTTTCACACTCTAGGCTTAATGCCCTTTGAGTGCATTATCTAGGAATGAACCTGGTAGAGCATCCCACACAAACCAATGCTCCACATGCGGGTTTCACATGCCACCAACTCCACATTCACAGACAACTTCAGCGCCAAAGCCATTTTCAGATAGACCTCAATGCAAAGGCTCTAGGCGCAAATATTGGTGTGAGAGCTAATTCAATCAAGGAAACACTGCATGTTGGTGAAGCGCATATTGAAGAAGAATCAGGCGAGTGGTTCTTGTGGAAGAACAACTCCATTTGGCTCAATAACTTCATACACCATCAGGCTTCCATGCAGCTCTCATGGAAACTCAGTTTTCACACTCTAGGCTTAATGCCCTTTGAGTGCATTATGTAGGAATGAACCTGGTAGAGCATCCCACACAAATGAATGCTCCACATGCGGGTTTCACATGCCAACAACTCCACATTCACAGACAACTTCAGCGCCAAAGCCATTTTCAGATAGCCCTCAATGCAAAGGCTCTAGACGGAAATATTGGTGTGAGAGCTAATTCAATCAAGGAAACACTGCATGTTGGTGAAGGGCATATTGAAGAAGGATCAGCCGAGTGGTTCTTGTGGGAGAACAACTCCATTTGGATCACTAACTTCACACACCATCAGGCTTCCAAGCAGCTCTCAAGGAAACTCAGTTTTCACACTCTAGGCTTAATGCCCTTTGAGTGCCTACGTCTGAAATGAAGCTTGGTGAGCTTCCCACACAAACTAATGCTCCACATGCGGGTTTCACATGCCACCAACTCCACATTCACAGACAACTTCAGCGCCAAAGCCATTTTCAGATAGCCCTCAATGCAAAGGCTCTAGGCGAAATATTGGTGTGAGAGCTAATTCAATCAAGGAAACACTGCATGTTGCTGAAGCGCATATTGAAGAAGAATCAGCCGAGTGGTTCTTGTGGGAGAACAACTCCACTTGGCTCACTAACTTCACACACCATCAGGCTTCCAAGCAGCTCTCAAGGAAACTCAGTTTTCACACTCTAGGCTTAATGCCCTTTGAGTGCATAGGAATGAAATGCACCTGGTAGAGCATCCCATACAAAAAAATGCTCCACATGCGGGTTTCACATGCCACCAACTCCACATTCACAGACAACTTCAGCGCCAAAGCCATTTTCAGATAGCCCTCAATGCAAAGGCTCTAGGCACAAATATTGGTGTGAGAGCTAATTCAATCAAGGAAACACTGCATGTTGGTGAAGCGCATATTGAAGAAGAATCAGCCGAGTGGTTCTTGTGGGAGAACAACTCCATTTGGCTCACTAACTTCACACACCATCAGGCTTCCAAGCAGCTCTCAAGGAAACTCAGTTTTCACACTCTAGGCTTAATGCCCTTTGAGTGCATTATCTAGGAATGAACCTGGTAGAGCATCCCACACAAACCAATGCTCCACATGCGGGTTTCACATGCCACCAACTCCACATTCACAGACAACTTCAGCGCCAAAGCCATTTTCAGATAGACCTCAATGCAAAGGCTCTAGGCGCAAATATTGGTGTGAGAGCTAATTCAATCAAGGAAACACTGCATGTTGGTGAAGCGCATATTGAAGAAGAATCAGCCGAGTGGTTCTTGTGGAAGAACAACTCCATTTGGCTCACTAACTTCATACACCATCAGGCTTCCATGCAGCTCTCATGGAAACTCAGTTTTCACACTCTAGGCTTAATGCCCTTTGAGTGCATTATGTAGGAATGAACCTGGTAGAGCATCCCACACAAATGAATGCTCCACATGCGGGTTTCACATGCCAACAACTCCACATTCACAGACAACTTCAGCGCCAAAGCCATTTTCAGATAGCCCTCAATGCAAAGGCTCTAGACGCAAATATTGGTGTGAGAGCTAATTCAATCAAGGAAACACTGCATGTTGGTGAAGGGCATATTGAAGAAGGATCAGCCGAGTGGTTCTTGTGGGAGAACAACTCCATTTGGATCACTAACTTCACACACCATCAGGCTTCCAAGCAGCTCTCAAGGAAACTCAGTTTTCACACTCTAGGCTTAATGCCCTTTGAGTGCCTACGTCTGAAATGAAGCTTGGTGAGCTTCCCACACAAACTAATGCTCCACATGCGGGTTTCACATGCCACCAACTCCACATTCACAGACAACTTCAGCGCCAAAGCCATTTTCAGATAGCACTCAATGCAAAGGCTCCAGGGCCAAATATTGGTGTGAGAGCTAATTCAATCAAGGAAACACTGCATGTTGGTGATGCGCATATTGAAGAAGAATCAGCAGCGTGGTTCTTGTGGGAGAACAACTCCATTTGGCTCACTAACTTCACACACCATCAGGCTTCCAAGCAGCTCTCAAGGAAACTCAGTTTTCACACTCTAGGCATAATGCCCTTTGAGTGCCTACATCTGAAATGAAGCTTGGTGAGCTTCCCGCACCAACCAATTCTCCACAGGCGGGTTTCACATGCCACCAACTCCACATTCACAGACAACTTCAGCGCCAAAGCCATTTTCAGATAGCCCTCAATGCAAAGGCTCTAGGCGCAAATATTGGTGTGAGAGCTAATTCAATCAAGGAAACACTGCATGTTGGTGAAGCGCATATTGAAGAAGAATCAGCCGAGTGGTTCTTGTGGGAGAACAACTCCACTTGGCTCACTAACTTCACACACCATCAGGCTTCCAAGCAGCTCTCAAGGAAACTCAGTTTTCACACTCTAGGCTTAATGCCCTTTGAGTGCATAGGAATGAAATGCACCTGGTAGAGCATCCCATACAAAAAAATGCTGCACATGCGGGTTTCACATGCCACCAACTCCACATTCACAGACAACTTCAGCGCCAAAGCCATTTTCAGATAGCCCTCAATGCAAAGGCTCTAGGCACAAATATTGGTGTGAGAGCTAATTCAATCAAGGAAACACTGCATGTTGGTGAAGCGCATATTGAAGAAGAATCAGCCGAGTGGTTCTTGTGGGAGAACAACTCCATTTGGCTCACTAACTTCACACACCATCAGGCTTCCAAGCAGCTCTCAAGGAAACTCAGTTTTCACACTCTAGGCTTAATGCCCTTTGAGTGCATTATCTAGGAATGAACCTGGTAGAGCATCCCACACAAACCAATGCTCCACATGCGGGTTTCACATGCCACCAACTCCACATTCACAGACAACTTCAGCGCCAAAGCCATTTTCAGATAGACCTCAATGCAAAGGCTCTAGGCGCAAATATTGGTGTGAGAGCTAATTCAATCAAGGAAACACTGCATGTTGGTGAAGCGCATATTGAAGAAGAATCAGGCGAGTGGTTCTTGTGGAAGAACAACTCCATTTGGCTCAATAACTTCATACACCATCAGGCTTCCATGCAGCTCTCATGGAAACTCAGTTTTCACACTCTAGGCTTAATGCCCTTTGAGTGCATTATGTAGGAATGAACCTGGTAGAGCATCCCACACAAATGAATGCTCCACATGCGGGTTTCACATGCCAACAACTCCACATTCACAGACAACTTCAGCGCCAAAGCCATTTTCAGATAGCCCTCAATGCAAAGGCTCTAGACGCAAATATTGGTGTGAGAGCTAATTCAATCAAGGAAACACTGCATGTTGGTGAAGGGCATATTGAAGAAGGATCAGCCGAGTGGTTCTTGTGGGAGAACAACTCCATTTGGATCACTAACTTCACACACCATCAGGCTTCCAAGCAGCTCTCAAGGAAACTCAGTTTTCACACTCTAGGCTTAATGCCCTTTGAGTGCCTACGTCTGAAATGAAGCTTGGTGAGCTTCCCACGCAAACTAATGCTCCACATGCGGGTTTCACATGCCACCAACTCCACATTCACAGACAACTTCAGCGCCAAAGCCATTTTCAGATAGCCCTCAATGCAAAGGCTCTAGGCGCAAATATTGGTGTGAGAGCTAATTCAATCAAGGAAACACTGCATGTTGCTGAAGCGCATATTGAAGAAGAATCAGCCGAGTGGTTCTTGTGGGAGAACAACTCCACTTGGCTCACTAACTTCACACACCATCAGGCTTCCAAGCAGCTCTCAAGGAAACTCAGTTTTCACACTCTAGGCTTAATGCCCTTTGAGTGCATAGGAATGAAATGCACCTGGTAGAGCATCCCATACAAAAAAATGCTCCACATGCGGGTTTCACATGCCACCAACTCCACATTCACAGACAACTTCAGCGCCAAAGCCATTTTCAGATAGCCCTCAGTGCAAAGGCTCTAGGCACAAATATTGGTGTGAGAGCTAATTCAATCAAGGAAACACTGCATGTTGGTGAAGCGCATATTGAAGAAGAATCAGCCGAGTGGTTCTTGTGGGAGAACAACTCCATTTGGCTCACTAACTTCACACACCATCAGGCTTCCAAGCAGCTCTCAAGGAAACTCAGTTTTCACACTCTAGGCTTAATGCCCTTTGAGTGCATTATCTAGGAATGAACCTGGTAGAGCATCCCACACAAACCAATGCTCCACATGCGGGTTTCACATGCCACCAACTCCACATTCACAGACAACTTCAGCGCCAAAGCCATTTTCAGATAGACCTCAATGCAAAGGCTCTAGGCGCAAATATTGGTGTGAGAGCTAATTCAATCAAGGAAACACTGCATGTTGGTGAAGCGCATATTGAAGAAGAATCAGGCGAGTGGTTCTTGTGGAAGAACAACTCCATTTGGCTCACTAACTTCATACACCATCAGGCTTCCATGCAGCTCTCATGGAAACTCAGTTTTCACACTCTAGGCTTAATGCCCTTTGAGTGCATTATGTAGGAATGAACCTGGTAGAGCATCCCACACAAATGAATGCTCCACATGCGGGTTTCACATGCCAACAACTCCACATTCACAGACAACTTCAGCGCCAAAGCCATTTTCAGATAGCCCTCAATGCAAAGGCTCTAGACGCAAATATTGGTGTGAGAGCTAATTCAATCAAGGAAACACTGCATGTTGGTGAAGGGCATATTGAAGAAGGATCAGCCGAGTGGTTCTTGTGGGAGAACAACTCCATTTGGATCACTAACTTCACACACCATCAGGCTTCCAAGCAGCTCTCAAGGAAACTCAGTTTTCACACTCTAGGCTTAATGCCCTTTGAGTGCCTACGTCTGAAATGAAGCTTGGTGAGCTTCCCACACAAACTAATGCTCCACATGCGGGTTTCACATGCCACCAACTCCACATTCACAGACAACTTCACCGCCAAAGCCATTTTCAGATAGCACTCAATGCAAAGGCTCCAGGGCCAAATATTGGTGTGAGAGCTAATTCAATCAAGGAAACACTGCATGTTGGTGATGCGCATATTGAAGAAGAATCAGCAGCGTGGTTCTTGTGGGAGAACAACTCCATTTGGCTCACTAACTTCACACACCATCAGGCTTCCAAGCAGCTCTCAAGGAAACTCAGTTTTCACACTCTAGGCATAATGCCCTTTGAGTGCCTACGTCTGAAATGAAGCTTGGTGAGCTTCCCGCACCAACCAATTCTCCACAGGCGGGTTTCACATGCCACCAACTCCACATTCACAGACAACTTCAGCGCCAAAGCCATTTTCAGATAGCCCTCAGTGCAAAGGCTCTAGGCACAAATATTGGTGTGAGAGCTAATTCAATCAAGGAAACACTGCATGTTGGTGAAGCGCATATTGAAGAAGAATCAGCCGAGTGGTTCTTGTGGGAGAACAACTCCATTTGGCTCACTAACTTCACACACCATCAGGCTTCCAAGCAGCTCTCAAGGAAACTCAGTTTTCACACTCTAGGCTTAATGCCCTTTGAGTGCATTATCTAGGAATGAACCTGGTAGAGCATCCCACACAAACCAATGCTCCACATGCGGGTTTCACATGCCACCAACTCCACATTCACAGACAACTTCAGCGCCAAAGCCATTTTCAGATAGACCTCAATGCAAAGGCTCTAGGCGCAAATATTGGTGTGAGAGCTAATTCAATCAAGGAAACACTGCATGTTGGTGAAGCGCATATTGAAGAAGAATCAGGCGAGTGGTTCTTGTGGAAGAACAACTCCATTTGGCTCACTAACTTCATACACCATCAGGCTTCCATGCAGCTCTCATGGAAACTCAGTTTTCACACTCTAGGCTTAATGCCCTTTGAGTGCATTATGTAGGAATGAACCTGGTAGAGCATCCCACACAAATGAATGCTCCACATGCGGGTTTCACATGCCAACAACTCCACATTCACAGACAACTTCAGCGCCAAAGCCATTTTCAGATAGCCCTCAATGCAAAGGCTCTAGACGCAAATATTGGTGTGAGAGCTAATTCAATCAAGGAAACACTGCATGTTGGTGAAGGGCATATTGAAGAAGGATCAGCCGAGTGGTTCTTGTGGGAGAACAACTCCATTTGGATCACTAACTTCACACACCATCAGGCTTCCAAGCAGCTCTCAAGGAAACTCAGTTTTCACACTCTAGGCTTAATGCCCTTTGAGTGCCTACGTCTGAAATGAAGCTTGGTGAGCTTCCCACACAAACTAATGCTCCACATGCGGGTTTCACATGCCACCAACTCCACATTCACAGACAACTTCACCGCCAAAGCCATTTTCAGATAGCACTCAATGCAAAGGCTCCAGGGCCAAATATTGGTGTGAGAGCTAATTCAATCAAGGAAACACTGCATGTTGGTGATGCGCATATTGAAGAAGAATCAGCAGCGTGGTTCTTGTGGGAGAACAACTCCATTTGGCTCACTAACTTCACACACCATCAGGCTTCCAAGCAGCTCTCAAGGAAACTCAGTTTTCACACTCTAGGCATAATGCCCTTTGAGTGCCTACGTCTGAAATGAAGCTTGGTGAGCTTCCCGCACCAACCAATTCTCCACAGGCGGGTTTCACATGCCACCAACTCCACATTCACAGACAACTTCAGCGCCAAAGCCATTTTCAGATAGCCCTCAATGCAAAGGCTCTAGGCACAAATATTGGTGTGAGAGCTAATTCAATCAAGGAAACACTGCATGTTGGTGAAGCGCATATTGAAGAAGAATCAGCCGAGTGGTTCTTGTGGGAGAACAACTCCATTTGGCTCACTAACTTCACACACCATCAGGCTTCCAAGCAGCTCTCAAGGAAACTCAGTTTTCACACTCTAGGCTTAATGCCCTTTGAGTGCATTATCTAGGAATGAACCTGGTAGAGCATCCCACACAAACCAATGCTCCACATGCGGGTTTCACATGCCACCAACTCCACATTCACAGACAACTTCAGCGCCAAAGCCATTTTCAGATAGACCTCAATGCAAAGGCTCTAGGCGCAAATATTGGTGTGAGAGCTAATTCAATCAAGGAAACACTGCATGTTGGTGAAGCGCATATTGAAGAAGAATCAGGCGAGTGGTTCTTGTGGAAGAACAACTCCATTTGGCTCACTAACTTCATACACCATCAGGCTTCCATGCAGCTCTCAAGGAAACTCAGTTTTCACACTCTAGGCTTAATGCCCTTTGAGTGCATTATCTAGGAATGAACCTGGTAGAGCATCCCACACAAACCAATGCTCCACATGCGGGTTTCACATGCCACCAACTCCACATTCACAGACAACTTCAGCGCCAAAGCCATTTTCAGATAGCCCTCAATGCAAAGGCTCTAGACGCAAATATTGGTGTGAGAGCTAATTCAATCAAGGAAACACTGCATGTTGGTGAAGGGCATATTGAAGAAGGATCAGCCGAGTGGTTCTTGTGGGAGAACAACTCCATTTGGATCACTAACTTCACACACCATCAGGCTTCCAAGCAGCTCTCAAGGAAACTCAGTTTTCACACTCTAGGCTTAATGCCCTTTGAGTGCATTATGTAGGAATGAACCTGGTAGAGCATCCCACACAAACGAATGCTCCACATGCGGGTTTCACATGCCACCAACTCCACATTCACAGACAACTTCAGCGCCAAAGCCATTTTCAGATAGCCCACAATGCAAAGGCTCTAGGTGCAAATATTGGTGTGAGAGCTAATTCAATCAAGGAAACACTGCATGTTGGTGAAGCGCATATTGAAGAAGAATCAGCCGAGTGGTTCTTGTGGGAGAACAACTCCACTTGGCTCACTAACTTCACACACCATCAGGCTTCCAAGCAGCTCTCAAGGAAACTCAGTTTTCACACTCTATGCTTACTGCCCTTTGAGAGCCTACGACTGAAATGAAGCTTGGTGAGCTTCCCGCACAAACTAATGCTCCACAGGCGGGTTTCACATGCCACCAACTCCACATTCACAGACAACTTCAGCGCCAAAGCCATTTTCAGATAGCACTCAATGCAAAGGCTCTAGACGCAAATATTGGTGTGAGAGCTAATTCAATCAAGGAAACACTGCATGTTGGTGATGCGCATATTGAAGAAGGATCAGCCGAGTGGTTCTTGTGGGAGAACAACTCCATTTGGCTCACTAACTTCACACACCATTAGGCTTCCAAGCAGCTCTCAAGGAAACTCAGTTTTCACACTCTAGGCTTAATGCCCTTTGAGTGCATTATGTAGGAATGAACCTGATAGAGCATCCCACACAAACCAATGCTCCACATGCGGGTTTCACATGCCACCAACTCCACATTCACAGACAACTTCAGCGCCAAAGCCATTTTCAGATAGCCCTCAATGCAAAGGCTCTAGGCACAAATATTGGTGTGAGAGCTAATTCAATCAAGGAAACACTGCATGTTGGTGAAGCGCATATTGAAGAAGAATCAGCCGAGTGGTTCTTGTGGGACAACAACTCCATTTGGCTCACTAACTTCACACACCATCAGGCTTCCAAGCAGCTCTCAAGGAAACTCAGTTTTCACACTCTATGCTTAATGCCCTTTGAGTGCATTATGTAGGAAATAACCTGGTAGAGCATCCCACACAAACCAATGCTCCACATGCGGGTTTCACATGCCACCAACTCCACATTCACAGACAACTTCAGCGCCAAAGCCATTTTCAGATAGCCCTCAATGCAAAGGCTCTAGACGCAAATATTGGTGTGAGAGCTAATTCAATCAAGGAAACACTGCATGTTGGTGATGCGCATATTGAAGAAGAATCAGCAGCGTGGTTCTTGTGGGAGAACAACTCCATTTGGCTCACTAACTTCACACACCATCAGGCTTCCAAGCAGCTCTCAAGGAAACTCAGTTTTCACACTCTAGGCATAATGCCCTTTGAGTGCCTACGTCTGAAATGAAGCTTGGTGAGCTTCCCGCACCAACCAATTCTCCACAGGCGGGTTTCACATGCCACCAACTCCACATTCACAGACAACTTCAGCGCCAAAGCCATTTTCAGATAGCCCTCAATGCAAAGGCTCTAGGCGCAAATATTGGTGTGAGAGCTAATTCAATCAAGGAAACACTGCATGTTGGTGAAGCGCATATTGAAGAAGAATCAGCCGAGTGGTTCTTGTGGGAGAACAACTCCATTTGGCTCACTAACTTCACACACCATCAGGCTTCCAAGCAGCTCTCAAGGAAACTCAGTTTTCACACTCTAGGCTTAATGCCCTTTGAGTGCATTATCTAGGAATGAACCTGGTAGAGCATCCCACACAAACCAATGCTCCACATGCGGGTTTCACATGCCACCAACTCCACATTCACAGACAACTTCAGCGCCAAAGCCATTTTCAGATAGACCTCAATGCAAAGGCTCTAGGCGCAAATATTGGTGTGAGAGCTAATTCAATCAAGGAAACACTGCATGTTGGTGAAGCGCATATTGAAGAAGAATCAGGCGAGTGGTTCTTGTGGAAGAACAACTCCATTTGGCTCACTAACTTCATACACCATCAGGCTTCCATGCAGCTCTCATGGAAACTCAGTTTTCACACTCTAGGCTTAATGCCCTTTGAGTGCATTATGTAGGAATGAACCTGGTAGAGCATCCCACACAAATGAATGCTCCACATGCGGGTTTCACATGCCAACAACTCCACATTCACAGACAACTTCAGCGCCAAAGCCATTTTCAGATAGCCCTCAATGCAAAGGCTCTAGACGCAAATATTGGTGTGAGAGCTAATTCAATCAAGGAAACACTGCATGTTGGTGAAGGGCATATTGAAGAAGGATCAGCCGAGTGGTTCTTGTGGGAGAACAACTCCATTTGGATCACTAACTTCACACACCATCAGGCTTCCAAGCAGCTCTCAAGGAAACTCAGTTTTCACACTCTAGGCTTAATGCCCTTTGAGTGCCTACGTCTGAAATGAAGCTTGGTGAGCTTCCCACACAAACTAATGCTCCACATGCGGGTTTCACATGCCACCAACTCCACATTCACAGACAACTTCACCGCCAAAGCCATTTTCAGATAGCACTCAATGCAAAGGCTCCAGGGCCAAATATTGGTGTGAGAGCTAATTCAATCAAGGAAACACTGCATGTTGGTGATGCGCATATTGAAGAAGAATCAGCAGCGTGGTTCTTGTGGGAGAACAACTCCATTTGGCTCACTAACTTCACACACCATCAGGCTTCCAAGCAGCTCTCAAGGAAACTCAGTTTTCACACTCTAGGCATAATGCCCTTTGAGTGCCTACGTCTGAAATGAAGCTTGGTGAGCTTCCCGCACCAACCAATTCTCCACAGGCGGGTTTCACATGCCACCAACTCCACATTCACAGACAACTTCAGCGCCAAAGCCATTTTCAGATAGCCCTCAATGCAAAGGCTCTAGGCGCAAATATTGGTGTGAGAGCTAATTCAATCAAGGAAACACTGCATGTTGGTGAAGCGCATATTGAAGAAGAATCAGCCGAGTGGTTCTTGTGGGAGAACAACTCCATTTGGCTCACTAACTTCACACACCATCAGGCTTAAAAGCAGCTCTCAAGGAAACTCAGTTTTCACACTCTAGGCTTAATGCCCTTTGAGTGCCTAGGACTGAAATGAACCTGGTCGAGCATCCCACACGAACCAATGCTCCACATGCGGGTTTCACATGCCACCTACTCCACATTCACAGACAACTTCAGCGCCAAAGCCGTTTTCAGATAGGCCTCAATGCAAAGGCTCTAGGCGCAAATATTGGTGTGAGAGCTAATTCAATCAAGGAAACACTGCATGTTGGTGAAGCGCATATTGAAGAAGAATCAGCCGAGTGGTTCTTGTGGGAGAACAACTCCATTTGGCTCACTAACTTCACACACCATCAGGCTTCCAAGCAGCTCTCAAGGAAACTCAGTTTTCACACTCTAGGCTTAATGCCCTTTGAGTGCATTATCTAGGAATGCACCTGGTAGAGCATCCCACACAAACCAATGCTCCACATGCGGGTTTCACATGCCACCAACTTCACATTCACAGACAACTTCAGCGCCAAAGCCATTTTCAGATAGCCCACAATGCAAAGGCTCCTGGGCCAAATATTGGTGTCAGAGCTAATTCAATCAAGGAAACACTGCATGTTGGTGAAGCGCATATTGAAGAAGAATCAGCCGAGTGGTTCTTGTGGGAGAACAACTCCATTTGGCTCACTAACTTCACACACCATCAGGCTTCCAAGCAGCTCTCAAGGAAACTCAGTTTTCACACTCTAGGCTTAATGCCCTTTGAGTGCATTATGTAGGAATGAACCTGGTAGAGCATCCCACACAAACGAATGCTCCACATGCGGGTTTCACATGCCACCAACTCCACATTCACAGACAACTTCAGCGCCAAAGCCATTTTCAGATAGCCCACAATGCAAAGGCTCTAGGTGCAAATATTGGTGTGAGAGCTAATTCAATCAAGGAAACACTGCATGTTGGTGAAGCGCATATTGAAGAAGAATCAGCCGAGTGGTTCTTGTGGGAGAACAACTCCACTTGGCTCACTAACTTCACACACCATCAGGCTTCCAAGCAGCTCTCAAGGAAACTCAGTTTTCACACTCTATGCTTACTGCCCTTTGAGAGCCTACGACTGAAATGAAGCTTGGTGAGCTTCCCGCACAAACTAATGCTCCACAGGCGGGTTTCACATGCCACCAACTCCACATTCACAGACAACTTCAGCGCCAAAGCCATTTTCAGATAGCACTCAATGCAAAGGCTCTAGACGCAAATATTGGTGTGAGAGCTAATTCAATCAAGGAAACACTGCATGTTGGTGATGCGCATATTGAAGAAGGATCAGCCGAGTGGTTCTTGTGGGAGAACAACTCCATTTGGCTCACTAACTTCACACACCATTAGGCTTCCAAGCAGCTCTCAAGGAAACTCAGTTTTCACACTCTAGGCTTAATGCCCTTTGAGTGCATTATGTAGGAATGAACCTGATAGAGCATCCCACACAAACCAATGCTCCACATGCGGGTTTCACATGCCACCAACTCCACATTCACAGACAACTTCAGCGCCAAAGCCATTTTCAGATAGCCCTCAATGCAAAGGCTCTAGGCACAAATATTGGTGTGAGAGCTAATTCAATCAAGGAAACACTGCATGTTGGTGAAGCGCATATTGAAGAAGAATCAGCCGAGTGGTTCTTGTGGGACAACAACTCCATTTGGCTCACTAACTTCACACACCATCAGGCTTCCAAGCAGCTCTCAAGGAAACTCAGTTTTCACACTCTATGCTTAATGCCCTTTGAGTGCATTATGTAGGAAATAACCTGGTAGAGCATCCCACACAAACCAATGCTCCACATGCGGGTTTCACATGCCACCAACTCCACATTCACAGACAACTTCAGCGCCAAAGCCATTTTCAGATAGCCCTCAATGCAAAGGCTCTAGACGCAAATATTGGTGTGAGAGCTAATTCAATCAAGGAAACACTGCATGTTGGTGATGCGCATATTGAAGAAGAATCAGCAGCGTGGTTCTTGTGGGAGAACAACTCCATTTGGCTCACTAACTTCACACACCATCAGGCTTCCAAGCAGCTCTCAAGGAAACTCAGTTTTCACACTCTAGGCATAATGCCCTTTGAGTGCCTACGTCTGAAATGAAGCTTGGTGAGCTTCCCGCACCAACCAATTCTCCACAGGCGGGTTTCACATGCCACCAACTCCACATTCACAGACAACTTCAGCGCCAAAGCCATTTTCAGATAGCCCTCAATGCAAAGGCTCTAGGCGCAAATATTGGTGTGAGAGCTAATTCAATCAAGGAAACACTGCATGTTGGTGAAGCGCATATTGAAGAAGAATCAGCCGAGTGGTTCTTGTGGGAGAACAACTCCATTTGGCTCACTAACTTCACACACCATCAGGCTTCCAAGCAGCTCTCAAGGAAACTCAGTTTTCACACTCTAGGCTTAATGCCCTTTGAGTGCCTAGGACTGAAATGAACCTGGTCGAGCATCCCACACGAACCAATGCTCCACATGCGGGTTTCACATGCCACCTACTCCACATTCACAGACAACTTCAGCGCCAAAGCCGTTTTCAGATAGGCCTCAATGCAAAGGCTCTAGGCGCAAATATTGGTGTGAGAGCTAATTCAATCAAGGAAACACTGCATGTTGGTGAAGCGCATATTGAAGAAGAATCAGCCGAGTGGTTCTTGTGGGAGAACAACTCCATTTGGCTCACTAACTTCACACACCATCAGGCTTCCAAGCAGCTCTCAAGGAAACTCAGTTTTCACACTCTAGGCTTAATGCCCTTTGAGTGCCTAGGACTGAAATGAACCTGGTCGAGCATCCCACACGAACCAATGCTCCACATGCGGGTTTCACATGCCACCTACTCCACATTCACAGACAACTTCAGCGCCAAAGCCGTTTTCAGATAGGCCTCAATGCAAAGGCTCTAGGCGCAAATATTGGTGTGAGAGCTAATTCAATCAAGGAAACACTGCATGTTGGTGAAGCGCATATTGAAGAAGAATCAGCCGAGTGGTTCTTGTGGGAGAACAACTCCATTTGGCTCACTAACTTCACACACCATCAGGCTTCCAAGCAGCTCTCAAGGAAACTCAGTTTTCACACTCTAGGCTTAATGCCCTTTGAGTGCATTATCTAGGAATGCACCTGGTAGAGCATCCCACACAAACCAATGCTCCACATGCGGGTTTCACATGCCACCAACTTCACATTCACAGACAACTTCAGCGCCAAAGCCATTTTCAGATAGCCCTCAATGCAAAGGCTCCTGGGCCAAATATTGGTGTGAGAGCTAATTCAATCAAGGAAACACTGCATGTTGGTGAAGCGCATATTGAAGAAGAATCAGCCGAGTGGTTCTTGTGGGAGAACAACTCCATTTGGCTCACTAACTTCACACACCATCAGGCTTCCAAGCAGCTCTCAAGGAAACTCAGTTTTCACACTCTAGGCTTAATGCCCTTTGAGTGCATTATGTAGGAATGAACCTGGTAGAGCATCCCACACAAACGAATGCTCCACATGCGGGTTTCACATGCCACCAACTCCACATTCACAGACAACTTCAGCGCCAAAGCCATTTTCAGATAGCCCACAATGCAAAGGCTCTAGGTGCAAATATTGGTGTCAGAGCTAATTCAATCAAGGAAACACTGCATGTTGGTGAAGCGCATATTGAAGAAGAATCAGCCGAGTGGTTCTTGTGGGAGAACAACTCCACTTGGCTCACTAACTTCACACACCATCAGGCTTCCAAGCAGCTCTCAAGGAAACTCAGTTTTCACACTCTATGCTTACTGCCCTTTGAGAGCCTACGACTGAAATGAAGCTTGGTGAGCTTCCCGCACAAACTAATGCTCCACAGGCGGGTTTCACATGCCACCAACTCCACATTCACAGACAACTTCAGCGCCACAGCCATTTTCAGATAGCACTCAATGCAAAGGCTCTAGACGCAAATATTGGTGTGAGAGCTAATTCAATCAAGGAAACACTGCATGTTGGTGATGCGCATATTGAAGAAGGATCAGCCGAGTGGTTCTTGTGGGAGAACAACTCCATTTGGCTCACTAACTTCACACACCATTAGGCTTCCAAGCAGCTCTCAAGGAAACTCAGTTTTCACACTCTAGGCTTAATGCCCTTTGAGTGCATTATGTAGGAATGAACCTGGTAGAGCATCCCACACAAACCAATGCTCCACATGCGGGTTTCACATGCCACCAACTCCACATTCACAGACAACTTCAGCGCCAAAGCCATTTTCAGATAGCCCTCAATGCAAAGGCTCTAGGCACAAATATTGGTGTGAGAGCTAATTCAATCAAGGAAACACTGCATGTTGGTGAAGCGCATATTGAAGAAGAATCAGCCGAGTGGTTCTTGTGGGACAACAACTCCATTTGGCTCACTAACTTCACACACCATCAGGCTTCCAAGCAGCTCTCAAGGAAACTCAGTTTTCACACTCTAGGCTTAATGCCCTTTGAGTGCATTATGTAGGAATGAACCTGGTAGAGCATCCCACACAAACCAATGCTCCACATGCGGGTTTCACATGCCACCAACTCCACATTCACAGACAACTTCAGCGCCAAAGCCATTTTCAGATAGCCCTCAATGCAAAGGCTCTAGACGCAAATATTGGTGTGAGAGCTAATTCAATCAAGGAAACACTGCATGTTGTTGAAGCGCATATTGAAGAAGAATCAGCCAAGTGGTTCTTGTGGGAGAACAACTCCATTTTGGCTCACTAACTTCACACACCATCAGGCTTCCATGCAGCTCTCAAGGAAACTCAGTTTTCACACTCTAGGCTTAATGCCCTTTGAGTGCATTATCTAGGAATGAACCTGGTAGAGCATCCCACACAAACCAATGCTCCACATGCGGGTTTCACATGCCACCAACTCCACATTCACAGACAACTTCAGCGCAAAAGCCATTTTCAGATAGCCCTCAATGCAAAGGCTCTAGGCCCAAATATTGGTGTGAGAGCTAATTCAATCAAGGAAACACTGCATGTTGGTGAAGCGCATATTGAAGAAGAATCAGCCGAGTGGTTCTTGTGGGAGAACAACTCCATTTGGCTCACTAACTTCACACACCATCAGGCTTCCAAGCAGCTCTCAAGGAAACTCAGTTTTCACATTCTAGGCTTAATGCCCTTTGAGTGCCTAGGAATGAAATGCACCTGGTAGAGCATCCCACACAAACGAATGCTCCACATGCGGGTTTCACATGCCACCAACTCCACATTCACAGACAACTTCAGCGCCAAAGCCATTTTCAGATAGCCCTCAATGCAAAGGCTCTAGACGCAAATATTGGTGTGAGAGCTAATTCAATCAAGGAAACACTGCATGTTGGTGAAGCGCATATTGAAGAAGAATCAGCCGAGTGGTTCTTGTGGGACAACAACTCCATTTGGCTCACTAACTTCACACACCATCAGGCTTCCAAGCAGCTCTCAAAGAAACTCAGTTTTCACACTCTAGGCTTAATGCCCTTTGTGTGCCTAGGACTGAAATGAAGCTTGGTCGAGCATCCCACACGAACCAATGCTCCACATGCGGGTTTCACATGCCACCAACTCCACATTCACAGACAACTTCAGCGCCAAAGCCATTTTCAGATAGCCCTCAACACAAAGGTTCTAGGCGCAAATATTGGTGTGAGAGCTAATTCAATCAAGGAAACACTGCATGTTGATGAAGCGCATATTGAAGAAGAATCAGCCGAGTGGTTCTTGTGGGACAACAACTCCATTTGGCTCACTAACTTCACACACCATCAGGCTTCCAAGCAGCTCTCAAGGAAACTCAGTTTTCACACTCTAGGCTTAATGCCCTTTGAGTGCATTATCTAGGAATGAACCTGGTAGAGCATCCCACACAAACCAATGCTCCACATGCGGGTTTCACATGCTACCAACTCCACATTCACAGGCAACTTCAGAGCCACAGCCGTTTTCAGATAGCCCTCAATGCAAAGGCTCTAGACGCAAATATTGGTGTGAGAGCTAATTCAATCAAGGAAACACTGCATGTTGGTGAAGCGCATATTGAAGAAGGATCAGCCGAGTGGTTCTTGTGGGAGAACAACTCCATTTGGCTCACTAACTTCACACACCATCAGGCTTCCAAGCAGCTCTCAAGGAAACTCAGTTTTCACACTGTATGCTTAATGCCCTTTGAGTGCCTAGGAATGAAATGAACCTGGTAGAGCATCCCACACAAACCAATGCTCCACATGCGGGTTTCACATGCCACCAACTCCACATTCACAGACAACTTCAGCGCCAAAGCCATTTTCAGATAGCCCTCAATGCAAAGGCTCTAGGCACAAATATTGGTGTGAGAGCTAATTCAATCAAGGAAACACTGCATGTTGGTGAAGCGCATATTGAAGAAGAATCAGCCAAGTGGTTCTTGTGGGAGAACAACTCCATTTTGGCTCACTAACTTCACACACCATCAGGCTTCCATGCAGCTCTCAAGGAAACTCAGTTTTCACACTCTAGGCTTAATGCCCTTTGAGTGCATTATGTAGGAATGAACCTGGTCGAGCATCCCACATAAACCAATGCTCCACATGCGGGTTTCACATGCCACCAACTCAACATTCACAGACAACTTCAGCGCCAAAGCCATTTTCAGATAGCCCTCAATGCAAAGGCTCTAGGCGAAATATTGGTGTGAGAGCTAATTCAATCAAGGAAACACTGCATGTTGGTGAATCGCATATTGAAGAAGAATCAGCCGAGTGGTTCTTGTGGGAGAACAACTCCATTTGGCTCACTAACTTCACACACCATCAGGCTTCCAAGCAGCTCTCAAAGAAACTCAGTTTTCACACTCTAGGCTTAATGCCCTTTGAGTGCCTAGGAATGAAATGCACCTGGTAGAGCATCCCACACAAACCAATGCTCCACATGCGGGTTTCACATGCCACCAACTCCACATTCACAGACAACTTCAGCGCCAAAGCTATTTTCAGATAGCCCTCAATGCAAAGGCTCTAGGCGCAAATATTGGTGTGAGAGCTAATTCAATCAAGGAAACACTGCATGTTGGTGAAGCGCATATTGAAGAAGAATCAGCCGAGTGGTTCTTGTGGGACAACAACTCCATTTGGCTCACTAACTTCACACACCATCAGGCTTCCAAGCAGCTCTCAAGGAAACTCAGTTTTCACACTCTAGGCTTAATGCCCTTTGAGTGCCTAGGAATGAAATGCACCTGGTAGAGCATCCCACACAAACCAATACTCCACATGCGGGTTTCACATGCCACCAACTCCACATTCACAGACAACTTCAGCGCCAAAGCCATTTTCAGATAGCCCTCAATGCAAAGGCTCTAGGCCCAAATATTGGTGTGAGAGCTAATTCAATCAAGGAAACACTGCATGTTGGTGAAGCGCATATTGAAGAAGAATCAGGCGAGTGGTTCTTGTGGGAGAACAACTCCATTTGGATCACTAACTTCACACACCATCAGGCTTCCAAGCAGCTCTCAAGGAAACTCAGTTTTCACACTCTAGGCTTAATGCCCTTTGTGTGCCTAGGACTGAAATGAAGCTTGGTCGAGCATCCCACACGAACGAATGCTCCACATGCGGGTTTCACATGCCACCAACTCCACATTCACAGGCAACTTCAGCGCCACAGCCGTTTTCAGATAGCCCTCAATGCAAAGGCTCTAGACGCAAATATTGGTGTGAGAGCTAATTCAATCAAGGAAACACTGCATGTTGGTGAAGGGCATATTGAAGAAGGATCAGCCGAGTGGATCTTGTGGGAGAACAACTCCATTTGGCTCACTAACTTCAAACACCATCAGGCTTCCAAGCAGCTCTCAAGGAAACTCAGTTTTCACACTCTATGCTTAGTGCCCTTTGCGTGCCTAGGACTGAAATGAAGCTTGGTGAGCATCCCATACAAACGAATGCTCCACATGCGGGTTTCACATGCCACGAACTCCACATTCACAGGCAAATTCAGCGCCAAAGCCATTTTCAGATAGCCCTCAATGCAAAGGCTCTAGGCGCAAATATTGGTGTGAGAGCTAATTCAATCAAGGAAACACTGCATGTTGGTGAAGGGCATATTGAAGAAGGATCAGCCGAGTGGTTCTTGTGGGACAACAACTCCATTTGGCTCACTAACTTCACACACCATCAGCCTTCCAAGCAGCTCTCAAGGAAACTCACTTTTCACACTCTATGCTTAGTGCCCTATGG
Organism: Ochotona princeps; assembly: GCF_030435755.1. Lineage (NCBI taxonomy): Eukaryota > Metazoa > Chordata > Mammalia > Lagomorpha > Ochotonidae > Ochotona > Ochotona princeps. The sequence continues at coordinate 35,384 of NW_026697196.1, read as the reverse complement.
GTGCATTATCTAGGAATGAACCTGGTAGAGCATCCCACACAAACGAATGCTCCACATACGGGCAACGCCACAGCCATTTTCAGATATCCCTCAATGCAAAGGCTCTCGACGCAAATATTGGTGTGAGAGCTAATTCAATCAAGGAAACACTGCAAGTTGGTGAAGGGCATATTGAAGAAGGAGCAGCCGAGTGGTTCTTGTGGGAGAACAACTCCATTTGGCTCACTAACTTCACACACCATCAGGCTTCCAAGCAGCTCTCAAGGAAACTCAGTTTTCACACTCTATGCTTAGTGCCCTTTGAGTGCCTAGGACTGAAATGAAGCTTGGTGAGCGTCCCACACAAACTAATGCTCCACATGCGGGTTTCACAGGCCACCAACTCCACATTCACAGGCAACTTCAGCGGCACAGCCGTTTTCAGATAGCCCTCAATGCAAAGGCTCTAGACACAAATATTGGTGTGAGAGCTAATTCAATCAAGGAAACACTGCATGTTGGTGAAGGGCATATTGAAGAAGGATCAGCCGAGTGGTTCTTGTGGGAGAACAACTCCATTTGGCTCACTAACTTCACACACCATCAGGCTTCCAAGCAGCTCACAAGGAAACTCACTTTTTACACTCTATGCTTAGTGCCCTTTGAGTGAATTATCTAGGAATGAACCTGGTAGAGCATCCCACACAAACGAATGCTCCACATGCGGGTTTCACATGCCACCAACTCCACATTCACAGGCAACTTCAGAGCCACAGCCGTTTACAGATAGCCCTCAATGCAAAGGCTCTAGACGCAAATATTGGTGTGAGAGCTAATTCAATCAAGGAAACACTGCATGTTGGTGAAGGGCATATTGAAGAAGGATCAGCCGAGTGGATCTTGTGGGAGAACAACTCCATTTGGCTCACTAGCTTCACACACCATCAGGCTTCCAAGCAGCTCTCAAGAAAACTCAGTTTTCACACTCTATGCTTAGTGCCCTTTGAGTGCATTATCTAGGAATGAACCTGGTGGAGCATCCCACTCAAAAGAATGCTCCACATACGGGTTTCACATGCCACCAACTCCACATTCACAGGCAACTTCACCGCTACAGCCATTTTCAGATAGCCCTCAATGCAAAGGCTCTAGACGCAAATATTGCAGTGAGAGCTAATTCAATCAAGGAAACACGGCATGTTGGTGAAGGGCATATTGAAGAAGGATCAGCCGAGTGGTTCTTGTGGGAGAACAACTCCATTTGGCTCACTAACTTCACACACCATCAGGCTTCCAAGCAGCTCTCAAGGAAACTCAGTTTTCACACTCTATGCTTAGTGCCCTTTGAGTGCATTATCTAGGAATGAACCTGGTAGAGCATCCAACACAAATGAATGCTCCACATGCGGGCAGCGCCACAGCCATTTCCAGATAGCCCTCAATGCAAAGGCTCTAGACGCAAATATTGGTGTGAGAGCTAATTCAATCAAGGAAACACTGCATGTTGGTGAAGGGCATATTGAAGAAGGATCAGCTGAGTGGTTCTTGTGGGAGAACAACTCCATTTGGCTCACTAACTTCACAAACCATCAGGCTTCCAAGCAGCTCTCAAGGAAACTCAGTTTTCACACTCTATGCTTAGTGCCCTTTGAGTGCCTAGGACTGAAATGAAGCTTGGTGAGCATCCCACACAAACGAATGCTCCACATGCGGGTTTCACATGCCACCAACTCCACATTCACAGACAACTTCAGCGCCAAAGCCATTTTCAGATAGCCCTCAATGCAAAGGCTCTAGGCCGAAATATAGGTGTGAGAGCTATTTCAATCAAGGAAACACTGCATGTTGGTGAAGGGCATATTGAAGAAGGATCAGCCGAGTGGTTCTTGTGGGAGAACAACTCCATTTGGCTCACTAACTTCACACACCATCAGGCTTCCAAGCAGCTCTCAAGGAAACTCAGTTTTCACACTCTATGCTTAGTGCCCTTTGAGTGCATTATCTAGGAATGAACCTGGTGGAGCATCCCACACAAACGAATGCTCCACATGCGGGTTTCACATGCCAACAACTCCACATTCAGAGGCAACTTCACCGCCACAGCCGTTTTCAGATAGCCCTCAATGCAAAGGCTCTAGACGCAAATATTGGTGTGAGAGCTAATTCAATCAAGGAGACACTGCATGTTGGTGAAGGGCATATTGAAGAAGGATCAGCCGAGTGGTTCTTGTGGGAGAACAACTCCATTTGGCTCACTAACTTCACACACCATCAGGCTTCCAATTAGCTCTCAAGGAAACTCACTTTTTACACTCTATGCTTAGTGCCCTTTGAGTGCATTATCTAGGAATGAACCTGGTAGAGCATCCCACACAAACCAATGCTCCACATGAGGGCAGCGCCACAGCCATTTCCAGATAGCCCTCAATGCAAAGGCTCTAGACGCAAATATTGGTGTGAGAGCTAATTCAATCAAGGAAACACTGCATGTTGGTGAAGGGCATATTGAAGAAGGATCAGCCGAGTGGTTCTTGTGGGAGAACAACTCCATTTGGCTCACTAACTTCACACACCATCAGGCTTCCAAGCAGCTCTCAAGGAAACTCAGTTTTCACACTCTATGCTTAGTGCCTTTTGAGTGCATTATCTAGGAATGAACCTTTTAGAGCATCCCTCACAAAAGAATGCTCCACATGCGGGCAGCGCCACAGCCATTTTCAGATAGCCCTCAATGCAAAGGCTCTAGGCGCAAATATTGGTGTGAGAGCTAATTCAATCAAGGAAACACTGCATGTTGGTGAAGCGCATTTTGAAGAAGAATCAGCAGAGTGGTTCTTGTGGGAGAACAACTCCATTTGACTCACTAACTTCACACACCATCAGGCTTCCAAGCAGCTCTCAAGGAAACTCAGTTTTCACACTCTAGGCTTAATGCCCTTTGAGTGCATTATGTAGGAATGAACCTGGTAGAGCATCCCACACAAACCAATGCTCCACATGCGGGTTTCACATGCCACCAACTCCACATTCACAGACAACTTCAGCGCCGAAGCCATTTTCAGATAGCCCTCAATGCAAAGGCTCTAGGCGAAAATATTGTTGTGAGAGCTAATTCAATCAAGGAAACACTGCATGTTGGTGAAGCGCATATTGAAGAAGAATCAGCCGAGTGGTTCTTGTGGGACAACAACTCCATTTGGCTCACTAACTTCACACACCATCAGGCTTCCAAGCAGCTCTCAAGGAAACTCAGTTTTCACACTCTAGGCTTAATGCCCTTTGAGTGCTTTATCTAGGAATGCACCTGGTAGAGCATCCCACACAAACCAATGCTCCACAATTGGGTTTCACATGCCACCAACTCCACATTCACCGACAACTTCAGCGCCAAAGCCATTTTCAGATAGCCCTCAATGCAAAGGCTCTAGACGCAAATATTGGTGTGAGAGCTAATTCAATCAAGGAAACACTGCATGTTGGTGAAGCGCATATTGAAGAAGAATCAGCCGAGTGGTTCTTGTGGGACAACAACTCCATTTGGCTCACTAACTTCACACACCATCAGGCTTCCAAGCAGCTCTCAAGGAAACTCAGTTTTCACACTCTAGGCTTAATGCCCTTTGAGTGCCTAAGACTGAAATGAAGCTTGGTGAGCTTCCCGCACAAACTAATGCTCCACTGGCGGGTTTCACATGCCACCAACTCCACATTCACAGGCAACTTCAGCGCCAAAGCCGTTTTCAGATAGCACTCAATGCAAAGGCTCCAGGGCCAAATATTGGTGTGAGAGCTAATTCAATCAAAGAAACACTGCATGTTGGTGATGCGCATATTGAAGAAGAATCAACAGCGTGGTTCTTGTGGGAGAACAACTCCATTTGGCTCACTAACTTCACACACCATCAGGCTTCCAAGCAGCTCTCAAGGAAACTCAGTTTTCACACTCTAGGCTTAATGCCCTTTGAGTGCCTACGACTGAAATGAAGCTTGGTGAGCTTCCCGCACCAACCAATGCTCCACATGCGGGTTTCACATGCCACCAACTCCACATTCACAGACAACTTCAGCTCCAAAGACATTGTGAGATAGCCCTCAATGCAAAGGCTCTAGGCGCAAATATTTGTGTGAGTGCTAATTCAATCAAGGAAACACTGCATGTTGGTGAAGCGCATATTGAAGAAGAATCAGCTGAGTGGTTCTTGTGGGAGAACAACTCCATTTGGCTCACTAACTTCACACACCATCAGGCTTCCAAGCAGCTCTCAAGGAAACTCAGTTTTCACACTCTAGGCTTAATGCCCTTTGAGTGCATTATCTAGGAAAGAACCTGGTAGAGCATCCCACACAAACGAATGCTCCACATGCGGGTTTCACATGCCACCAACTCCACATTCACAGACAACTTCAGCGCCAAAGCCATTTTCAGATAGCCGTCAATGCAAATGCTCTAGGCGCAAATATTAGTGTGAGAGCTAATTCAATCAAGGAAACACTGCATGTTGGTGAAGCGCATATTGAAGAAGAATCAGCAGAGTGGTTCTTGTGGGAGAACAACTCCATTTGACTCACTAACTTCACACACCATCAGGCTTCCAAGCAGCTCTCAAGGAAACTCAGTTTTCACACTCTAGGCTTAATGCCCTTTGAGTGCCTAAGACTGAAATGAAGGTTGGTGAGCTTCCCGCACAAACTAATGCTCCACTGGCGGGTTTCACATGCCACCAACTCCACATTCACCGACAACTTCAGCGCCACAGCCGTTTTCAGATAGCACTCAATGCAAAGGCTCTAGGCGCAAATATTGGTGTGAGAGCTAATTCAATCAAGGAAACACTGCATGTTGGTGAAGCACATATTGAAGAAGAATCAGCCGAGTGGTTCTTGTGGGAGAACAACTCCATTTGGCTCACTAACTTCACACACCATCAGGCTTCCAAGCAGCTCTCAAGGAAACTCAGTTTTCACACTCTATGCTTAGTGCCCTTTGAGTGCCTAGGAATGAATTTAAGCTTGGTGAGCATCCCACACAAACGAATGCTCCACATGCGGGTTTCACATGCCACCAACTCCACATTCACAGGCAACTTCAGCGCCACAGCCGTTTTCAGATAGCCCTCAATGCAAAGGCTCTAGACGCAAATATTGGTGTGAGAGCTAATTCAATCAAGGAAACACTGCATGTTGGTGAAGGGCATATTGAAGAAGGATCAGCCGAGTGGTTCTTGTGGGAGAACAACTCCATTTGGCTCACTAACTTCACACACCATCAGGCTTCCAAGCAGCTCTCAAGGAAACTCAGCTTTCACACTCTAGGCTTAATGCCCTTTGAGTGCATTATGTAGGAATGAACCTGGTAGAGCATCCCACACAAACCAAAGCTCCACATGCGGGTTTCACATGCCACCAACTCCACATTCACAGACAACTTCAGCGCCGAAGCCATTTTCAGATAGCCCTCAATGCAAAGGCTCTAGGCGAAAATATTTGCGAGAGAGCTAATTCAATCAAGGAAACACTGCATGTTGGTGAAGCGCATATTGAAGAAGAATCAGCCGAGTGTTTCTTGTGGGACAACAACTCCATTTGGCTCACTAACTTCACACACCATCAGGCTTCCAAGCAGCTCTCAAGGAAACTCAGTTTTCACACTCTAGGCTTAATGCCCTTTGAGTGCATTATCTAGGAATGCACCTGGTAGAGCATCCCACACAAACCAATGCTCCACAATTGGGTTTCACATGCCACCAACTCCACATTCACAGACAACTTCAGCGCCAAAACCGTTTTCAGGTAGCCCTCAATGCAAAGGCTCTAGACGCAAATATTGGTGTGAGAGCTAATTCAATCAAGGAAACACTGCATGTTGGTGAAGGGCATATTGAAGAAGGATCAGCCGAGTGGTTCTTGTGGGAGAACAACTCCATTTGGCTCACTAACTTCACACACCATCAGGCTTCCAAGCAGCTCTCAAGGAAACTCAGTTTTCACACTCTAGGCTTAGTGCCCTTTGAGTGCATTATGTAGGAATGAACCTGGTAGAGCATCCCACACAAACGAATGCTCCACATGCGGGTTTCACATGCCACCAACTCCACATTCACAGGCAACTTCAGCGGCACAGCCGTTTTCAGATAGCCCTCAATGCAAAGGCTCCAGACGCAAATATTGGTGTGAGAGCTAATTCAATCAAGGAAACACTGCATGTTGGTGAAGGGCATATTGAAGAAGGATCAGCCGAGTGGTTCTTGTGGGAGAACAACTCCATTTGGCTCACTAACTTCACACACCATCAGGCTTCCAAGCAGCTCTCAAGGAAACTCAGTTTTCACACTCTATGCTTAGTGCCCTTTGAGTGCATTATGTAGGAATGAACCTGGTAGAGCATCCCACACAAACGAATGCTCCACATGCGGGTTTCACATGCCACCAACTCCACATTCACAGGCAACTTCAGCGGCACAGCCGTTTTCAGATAGCCCTCAATGCAAAGGCTCTAGGCGAAAATATTGGTGTGAGAGCTAATTCAATCAAGGAAACACTGCATGTTGGTGAAGCGCATATTGAAGAAGAATCAGCCGAGTGGTTCTTGTGGGAGAACAACTCCATTTGGCTCACTAACTTCACACACCATCAGGCTTCCAAGCAGCTCTCAAGGAAACTCAGTTTTCACACTCTAGGCTTAATGCCCTTTGAGTGCCTAAGACTGAAATGAAGCTCGGTGAGCTTCCCGCACAAACTAATGCTCCACTGGCGGGTTTCACATGCCACCAACTCCACATTCACAGACAACTTCAGCGCCAAGGCCGTTTTCAGATAGCACTCAATGCAAAGGCTCCAGGGCCAAATATTGGTGTGAGAGCTAATTCAATCAAAGAAATACTGCATGTTGGTGATGCGCATATTGAAGAAGAATCAACAGCGTGGTTCTTGTGGGAGAACAACTCCATTTGGCTCACTAACTTCAGACACCATCAGGCTTCCAAGCAGCTCTCAAGGAAACTCAGTTTTCACACTCTATGCTTAGTGCCCTTTGAGTGCCTAGGAATGAATTGAAGCTTGGTGAGCATCCCACACAAACGAATGCTCCACATGCGGGTTTCACATGCCACCAACTCCACATTCACAGACAACTTCAGTGCCACTGCCATTTTCAGGTAGCCCTCAATGCAAAGGCTCTAGGTGCAAATATTGGTGTGAGAGCTAATTCAATCAAGGAAACACTGCATGTTGGTGAAGCACATGTTGAAGAAGAATCAGCCGAGTGGTTCTTGTGGAAGAACAACTCCATTTGGCTCACTAACTTCACACACCATCAGGCTTCCAAGCAGCTCTCAAGGAAACTCAGTTTTCACACTCTAGGCTTAATGCCCTTTGAGTGCCTAAGACTGAAATGAAGCTTGGTGAGCTTCCCGCACAAACTAATTCTCCACTGACGGGTTTCACATGCCACCAACTCCACATTCACAGACAACTTCAGCGCCAAAGCCGTTTTCCGATAGCCCTCAATGCAAAGGCTCCAGGGCCAAATATTGATGTGAGAGCTAATTCAATCAAGGAAACACTGCATGTTGGTGAAGCGCATATTGAAGAAGAATCAGCAGCGTGGTTCTTGTGATAGAACAACTCCATTTGGCTCACTAATTTCACACACCATCAGGCTTCCAAGCAGCTCTCAAGGAAACTCAGTTTTCACACTCTAGGCTTAATGCCCTTTGAGTGCCTAGGACTGAAATGAAGCTTGGTGAGCTTCCCGCACCAACCAAAGCTCCACAGGCGGGTTTCACATGCCAACAACTCCACATTCACACACAACTTCAGCGCCAAAGCCATTGTCAGATAGCCCTCAATGCAAAGGCTCTAGGCGCAAATATTGGTGTGAGAGCTAATTTAATCAAGGAAACACTGCATCTTGGTGAAGCGCATATTGAACAAGAATCAGCCGAGTGGTTCTTGTGGGAGAACAACTCCATTTGGCTCACTAACTTCACACACCATCAGGCTTCCAAGCAGCTCTCAAGGAAACTCAGTTTTCACACTCTAGGCTTAATGCCCTTTGAGTGCATTATCTAGGAAAGAACCTGGAGGAGCATCCCACACAAACCAATGCTCCACATGCGGGTTTCACATGCCACCAACTCCACATTCACAGACAACTTCAGCGCCAAAGCCATTTTCAGATAGCACTCAATGCAAAGGCTCTAGGCCGAAATATTGGTGTGAGAGCTAATTCAATCAAGGAAACACTGCATGTTGGTGAAGCGCATATTGAAGAAGAATCAGCCGAGTGGTTCTTGTGGGAGAACAACCCCATTTGGCTCACTAACTTCACACACCATCAGGCTTCCAAGCAGCTCTCAAGTAAACTCAGTTTTCACACTCTAGGCTTAATGCCCTTTGAGTGCATTATCTAGGAAAGAACCTGGTAGAGCATCCCACACAAACCAATGCTCCACATGCGGGTTTCACATGCCACCAACTCCACATTCACAGACAACTTCAGCGCCAAAGCCATTTTCAGATAGCCCTCAATGCAAAGGCTCTAGGTGCAAATATTGGTGTGAGAGCTAATTCAATCAAGGAAACACTGCATGTTGGTGAAGCGCATATTGAAGAAGAATCAGCCGAGTGTTTCTTGTGGGAGAACAACTCCATTTGGCTCACTAACTTCACACACCATCAGGCTTCCAAGCAGCTCTCAAGGAAACTCAGTTTTCACACTCTAGGCTTAATGCCCTTTGAGTGCCTAAGACTGAAATGAAGCTTGGTGAGCTTCCCGCACAAACTAATGCTCCACTGGCGGGTTTCACATGCCACCAACTCCACATTCACAGACAACTTCAGCGCCAAAGCCGTTTTCAGATAGCACTCAATGCAAAGGCTCCAGGGCCAAATATTGGTGTGAGAGCTAATTCAATCAAGGAAACACTGCATGTTGGTGAAGGGCATATTGAAGAAGAATCAGCAGCGTGGATCTTGTGATAGAACAACTCCATTTGGCTCACTAACTTCACACACCATCAGGCTTCCAAGCAGCTCTCAAGGAAACTCAGTTTTCACACTCTATGCTTAGTGCCCTTTCACTGCATTATCTAGGAATGAACCTGGTAGAGCATCCCACACAAATGAATGCTCCACATGCGGGTTTCACATGCCACCAACTCCACATTCAAAGGCAACTTCAGCGCCACAGCCGTTTTCAGATAGCCCTCAATGCAAAGGCTCTAGACGCAAATATTGGTGTGAGAGCTAATTCAATCAAGGAAACACTGCATGTTGGTGAAGGGCATATTGAAGAAGGATCAGCTGAGTGATTCTTGTGGGAGAACAACTCCATTTGGCTCACTAACTTCACACACCATCAGGCTTCCAAGCAGCTCTCAAGGAAACTCAGTTTTCACACTCTATGCTTAGTGCCCTTTGAGTGCATTATCTAGGAATGAACCTGGTAGAGCATCCCACACAAACGAATGCTCTACATGCGGGCACCGCCAAAGCCATTTTCAGATAGCCCTCAATGCAAAGGCTCTAGGTGCAAATATTGGTGTGAGAGCTAATTCAATCAAGGAAACACTGCATGTTGGTGAAGCGCATATTGAAGAAGAATCAGCCGAGTGGATCTTGTGGGAGAACAACTCCATTTGGCTCACTAACTTCACTCACCATCAGGCTTCCAAGCAGCTCTCAAGGAAACTCAGTTTTCACACTCTATGCTTAGTGCCCTTTCACTGCATTATCTAGGAATGAACCTGGTAGAGCATCCCACACAAACGAATGCTCCACATGCGGGTTTCACATGCCACCAATTCCACATTCACAGACAACTTCAGCGCCAAAGCCATTTTCAGATAGCCCTCAATGCAAAGGCTCTAGGCCCAAATATTGGTGTGAGAGCTAATTCAATCAAGGAAACAGTGCATGTTGGTGAAGCGCATATTGAAGAAGAATCAGCCGAGTGGTTCTTGTGGGAGAACAACTCCATTTGGCTCACTAACTTCACACACCATCAGGCTTCCAAGCAGCTCTCAAGGAAACTCAGTTTTCACACTCTAGGCTTAATGCCCTTTGAGTGCATTATGTAGGAATGAACCTGGTAGAGCATCCCACACAAACCAATGCTCCACATGCGGGTTTCACATGCCACCAACTCCACATTCACAGACAACTTCAGCGCCAAAGCCATTTTCAGATAGCCCTCAATGCAAAGGCTCTATGTGCAAATATTGGTGTGAGAGCTAATTCAATCAAGGAAACAGTGCAAGTTGTTGAAGCGCATATTGAAGAAGAATCAGCCGAGTGGTTCTTGTGGGAGAACAACTCCATTTGGCTCACTAACTTCACACACCATCAGGCTTCCAAGCAGCTCTGAAGGAAACTCAGTTTTCACACTCTAGGCTTAGTGCCCTTTGAGTGCCTAGGACTGAAATGAAGCTTGGTGAGCATCCCACACAAACGAATGCTCCACATGCGGGTTTCACATGCCACCAACTCCACATTCTCAGGCAACTTCAGCGATACAGCCATTTTCAGACAGCCCTCAATGCAAAGGCTCTAGACGCAAATATTGGTGTGAGAGCTAATTCAATCAAGGAAACACTGCATGTTGGTGAAGGGCATATTGAAGAAGGATCAGCCGAGTGGTTCTTGTGGGAGAACAACTCCATTTGGCTCACTAACTTCACAAACCATCAGGCTTCCAAGCAGCTCTCAAGGAAACTCAGTTTTCACACTCTATGCTTAGTGCCCTTTGTGTGCCTAGGACTGAAATGAACCTGGTAGAGCATCAAACACAAACGAATGCTCCACATGCGGGTTTCACATGCCACCAACTAAACATTCACAGACAACTTCAGCGCCAGAGCCATTTTCAGATAGCCCTCAATGCAAAGGCTCTAGGCGCAAATATTGGTGTGAGAGCTAATTCAATCAAGGAAACACTGCATGTCGGTGAAGCGCATATTGAAGAAGAATCAGGCGAGTGGTTCTTGTGGGAGAACAACTCCATTTGGCTCACTAACTTCACACACCATCAGGCTTCCAAGCAGCTCTGAAGGAAACTCAGTTTTCACACTCTAGGCTTAATGCCCTTTGAGTGCCTAGGAATGAAATGCACCTGGTAGAGCATCCCACACGAACCAATGCTCCACATGCGGGTTTCAAATGCCAACAACTCCACATTCACAGACAACTTCAGCGCCAAAGCCATTTTCAGATAGCCCTCAATGCAAAGGCTCTAGGCGCAAATATTGGTGTGAGAGCTAATTCAATCAAGGAAACACTGCATGTTGGTGAAGGGCATATTGAAGAAAAATCAGCCGAGTGGTTCTTGTGGGGGAACAACTCCATTTGGCTCACTAACTTCACACACCATCAGGGTTCCAAGCAGCTCTCAAGGAAACTCAGTTTTCACACTCTAGGCTTAATGCCCTTTGAGTGAATAGGAATGAAATGCACCTGGTAGAGCATCCCACACACACGAATGCTGCACATGTGGGTTTCACATGCCACCAACTCCACATTCACAGACAACTTCAGCGCCAAAGCCATTTTCAGATAGCCCTCAATGCAAAGGCTCTAGGCACAAATATTGGTGTGAGAGCTAATTCAATCAAGGAAACACTGCATGTTGGTGAAGCGCATATTGAAGAAGAATCAGCCGAGTGGTTCTTGTGGGAGAACCACTCCATTTTGGCGCTCTAACTTCACACACCATCAGGCTTCCATGCAGCTCTCAAGGAAACTCAGTTTTCACACTCTAGGCTTAATGCCCTTTGAGTGCCTAAGACTGAAATGAAGCTTGGTGAGCTTCCCGCACAAACTAATTCTCCACTGACGGGTTTCACATGCCACCAACTCCACATTCACAGACAACTTCAGCGCCAAAGCCGTTTTCAGATAGCCCTCAATGCAAAGGCTCCAGGGCCAAATATTGATGTGAGAGCTAATTCAATCAAGGAAACACTGCATGTTGGTGAAGCGCATATTGAAGAAGAATCAGCAGCGTGGTTCTTGTGATAGAACAACTCCATTTGGCTCACTAATTTCACACACCATCAGGCTTCCAAGCAGCTCTCAAGGAAACTCAGTTTTCACACTCTAGGCTTAATGCCCTTTGAGTGCCTAGGACTGAAATGAAGCTTGGTGAGCTTCCCGCACCAACCAAAGCTCCACAGGCGGGTTTCACATGCCAACAACTCCACATTCACACACAACTTCAGCGCCAAAGCCATTGTCAGATAGCCCTCAATGCAAAGGCTCTAGGCGCAAATATTGGTGTGAGAGCTAATTTAATCAAGGAAACACTGCATCTTGGTGAAGCGCATATTGAACAAGAATCAGCTGAGTGGTTCTTGTGGGAGAACAACTCCATTTGGCTCACTAACTTCACACACCATCAGGCTTCCAAGCAGCTCTCAAGGAAACTCAGTTTTCACACTCTAGGCTTAATGCCCTTTGAGTGCATTATCTAGGAAAGAACCTGGAGGAGCATCCCACACAAACCAATGCTCCACATGCGGGTTTCACATGCCACCAACTCCACATTCACAGACAACTTCAGCGCCAAAGCCATTTTCAGATAGCACTCAATGCAAAGGCTCTAGGCCGAAATATTGGTGTGAGAGCTAATTCAATCAAGGAAACACTGCATGTTGGTGAAGCGCATATTGAAGAAGAATCAGCCGAGTGGTTCTTGTGGGAGAACAACCCCATTTGGCTCACTAACTTCACACACCATCAGGCTTCCAAGCAGCTCTCAAGTAAACTCAGTTTTCACACTCTAGGCTTAATGCCCTTTGAGTGCATTATCTAGGAAAGAACCTGGTAGAGCATCCCACACAAACCAATGCTCCACATGCGGGTTTCACATGCCACCAACTCCACATTCACAGACAACTTCAGCGCCAAAGCCATTTTCAGATAGCCCTCAATGCAAAGGCTCTAGGTGCAAATATTGGTGTGAGAGCTAATTCAATCAAGGAAACACTGCATGTTGGTGAAGCGCATATTGAAGAAGAATCAGCCGAGTGTTTCTTGTGGGAGAACAACTCCATTTGGCTCACTAACTTCACACACCATCAGGCTTCCAAGCAGCTCTCAAGGAAACTCAGTTTTCACACTCTAGGCTTAATGCCCTATGAGTGCCTAAGACTGAAATGAAGCTTGGTGAGCTTCCCGCACAAACTAATGCTCCACTGGCGGGTTTCACATGCCACCAACTCCACATTCACAGACAACTTCAGCGCCAAAGCCGTTTTCAGATAGCACTCAATGCAAAGGCTCCAGGGCCAAATATTGGTGTGAGAGCTAATTCAATCAAGGAAACACTGCATGTTGGTGAAGGGCATATTGAAGAAGAATCAGCAGCGTGGATCTTGTGATAGAACAACTCCATTTGGCTCACTAACTTCACACACCATCAGGCTTCCAAGCAGCTCTCAAGGAAACTCAGTTTTCACACTCTATGCTTAGTGCCCTTTCACTGCATTATCTAGGAATGAACCTGGTAGAGCATCCCACACAAATGAATGCTCCACATGCGGGTTTCACATGCCACCAACTCCACATTCAAAGGCAACTTCAGCGCCACAGCCGTTTTCAGATAGCCCTCAATGCAAAGGCTCTAGACGCAAATATTGGTGTGAGAGCTAATTCAATCAAGGAAACACTGCATGTTGGTGAAGGGCATATTGAAGAAGGATCAGCTGAGTGATTCTTGTGGGAGAACAACTCCATTTGGCTCACTAACTTCACACACCATCAGGCTTCCAAGCAGCTCTCAAGGAAACTCAGTTTTCACACTCTATGCTTAGTGCCCTTTGAGTGCATTATCTAGGAATGAACCTGGTAGAGCATCCCACACAAACGAATGCTCTACATGCGGGCACCGCCAAAGCCATTTTCAGATAGCCCTCAATGCAAAGGCTCTAGGTGCAAATATTGGTGTGAGAGCTAATTCAATCAAGGAAACACTGCATGTTGGTGAGCGCATATTGAAGAAGAATCAGCCGAGTGGATCTTGTGGGAGAACAACTCCATTTGGCTCACTAACTTCACTCACCATCAGGCTTCCAAGCAGCTCTCAAGGAAACTCAGTTTTCACACTCTATGCTTAGTGCCCTTTCACTGCATTATCTAGGAATGAACCTGGTAGAGCATCCCACACAAACGAATGCTCCACATGCGGGTTTCACATGCCACCAATTCCACATTCACAGACAACTTCAGCGCCAAAGCCATTTTCAGATAGCCCTCAATGCAAAGGCTCTAGGCCCAAATATTGGTGTGAGAGCTAATTCAATCAAGGAAACAGTGCATGTTGGTGAAGCGCATATTGAAGAAGAATCAGCCGAGTGGTTCTTGTGGGAGAACAACTCCATTTGGCTCACTAACTTCACACACCATCAGGCTTCCAAGCAGCTCTCAAGGAAACTCAGTTTTCACACTCTAGGCTTAATGCCCTTTGAGTGCATTATGTAGGAATGAACCTGGTAGAGCATCCCACACAAACCAATGCTCCACATGCGGGTTTCACATGCCACCAACTCCACATTCACAGACAACTTCAGCGCCAAAGCCATTTTCAGATAGCCCTCAATGCAAAGGCTCTATGTGCAAATATTGGTGTGAGAGCTAATTCAATCAAGGAAACAGTGCAAGTTGTTGAAGCGCATATTGAAGAAGAATCAGCCGAGTGGTTCTTGTGGGAGAACAACTCCATTTGGCTCACTAACTTCACACACCATCAGGCTTCCAAGCAGCTCTGAAGGAAACTCAGTTTTCACACTCTAGGCTTAGTGCCCTTTGAGTGCCTAGGACTGAAATGAAGCTTGGTGAGCATCCCACAAAAACGAATGCTCCACATGCGGGTTTCACATGCCACCAACTCCACATTCTCAGGCAACTTCAGCGATACAGCCATTTTCAGACAGCCCTCAATGCAAAGGCTCTAGACGCAAATATTGGTGTGAGAGCTAATTCAATCAAGGAAACACTGCATGTTGGTGAAGGGCATATTGAAGAAGGATCAGCCGAGTGGTTCTTGTGGGAGAACAACTCCATTTGGCTCACTAACTTCACAAACCATCAGGCTTCCAAGCAGCTCTCAAGGAAACTCAGTTTTCACACTCTATGCTTAGTGCCCTTTGTGTGCCTAGGACTGAAATGAACCTGGTAGAGCATCAAACACAAACGAATGCTCCACATGCGGGTTTCACATGCCACCAACTAAACATTCACAGACAACTTCAGCGCCAGAGCCATTTTCAGATAGCCCTCAATGCAAAGGCTCTAGGCGCAAATATTGGTGTGAGAGCTAATTCAATCAAGGAAACACTGCATGTCGGTGAAGCGCATATTGAAGAAGAATCAGGCGAGTGGTTCTTGTGGGAGAACAACTCCATTTGGCTCACTAACTTCACACACCATCAGGCTTCCAAGCAGCTCTGAAGGAAACTCAGTTTTCACACTCTAGGCTTAATGCCCTTTGAGTGCCTAGGAATGAAATGCACCTGGTAGAGCATCCCACACGAACCAATGCTCCACATGCGGGTTTCAAATGCCACCAACTCCACATTCACAGACAACTTCAGCGCCAAAGCCATTTTCAGATAGCCCTCAATGCAAAGGCTCTAGGCGCAAATATTGGTGTGAGAGCTAATTCAATCAAGGAAACACTGCATGTTGGTGAAGGGCATATTGAAGAAAAATCAGCCGAGTGGTTCTTGTGGGGGAACAACTCCATTTGGCTCACTAACTTCACACACCATCAGGGTTCCAAGCAGCTCTCAAGGAAACTCAGTTTTCACACTCTAGGCTTAATGCCCTTTGAGTGAATAGGAATGAAATGCACCTGGTAGAGCATCCCACACACACGAATGCTGCACATGTGGGTTTCACATGCCACCAACTCCACATTCACAGACAACTTCAGCGCCAAAGCCATTTTCAGATAGCCCTCAATGCAAAGGCTCTAGGCACAAATATTGGTGTGAGAGCTAATTCAATCAAGGAAACACTGCATGTTGGTGAAGCGCATATTGAAGAAGAATCAGCCGAGTGGTTCTTGTGGGAGAACCACTCCATTTTGGCGCTCTAACTTCACACACCATCAGGCTTCCATGCAGCTCTCAAGGAAACTCAGTTTTCACACTCTAGGCTTAATGCCCTTTGAGTGCATTATGTAGGAATGAACCTGGTAGAGCATCCCACACAAACCAATGCTCCACATGCGGGTTTCACATGCCACCAACTCCACATTCACAGACAACTTCAGCGCCAAAGCCATTTTCAGATAGCCCTCAATGCAAAGGCTCTAGGCCGAAATATAGGTGTGAGAGCTAATTCAATCAAGGAAACACTGCATGTTGGTGAAGCGCATATTTAAGAAGAATCAGCCGAGTGGTTCTTGTGGGAGAACAACTCCATTTGGCTCTCTAGCTTCACACACCATCAGGCTTCCAAGCAGCTCTCAAGGAAACTCAGTTTTCACACTCTATGCTTAGTGCCCTTTGAGTTCCTAGCACTGAAATGAAGCTTGGTGAGCATCCCACACAAACGAATGCTCCACATGCGGGTTTCACATGCCACCAACTCCACATTCACAGGCAACTTCAGCGCCACAGCCGTTTTCAGATAGCCCTCAATGCAAAGGCTCTAGACGCAAATATTGGTGTGAGAGCTAATTCAATCAAGGAAACACTGCATGTTGGTGAAGGGCATATTGAAGAAGGATTAGCCGAGTGGTTCTTGTGGGAGAACAACTCCATTTGGCTCACTAACTTCACACACCATCAGGCTTCCAAGCAGCTCTCAAGGAAACTCAGTTTTCACACTCTATGCTTAGTGCCCTTTGAGTGCATTATCTAGGAATGAACCTGTTGGAGCATCCCACACAAAAGAATGCTCCACATGCGGGTTTCACATGCCACCAACTGCACATTCACAGGCAACTTCAGCGGCACAGCCGTTTTCAGATAGCCCTCAATGCAAAGGCTCCAGACGCAAATATTGGTGTGAGAGCTAATTCAATCAAGGAAACACTGCATGTTGGTGAAGGGCATATTGAAGAAGGATCAGCCGAGTGGTTCTTGTGGGAGAACAACTCCATTTGGCTCACTAACTTCACACACCATCAGGCTTCCAAGCAGCTCTCAAGGAAACTCAGTTTTCACACTCTATGCTTAGTGCCCTTTGAGTGCATTATCTAGGAATGATCCTGGTAGAACATCCCACACAAACGAATGCTCCACATGTGGGTTTCACATGCCACCAACTCCACATTCACAGACAACTTCAGCGCCACAGCCGTTTTCAGATAGCCCTCAATGCAAAGGCTCTAGACGTAAATATTGGTGTGAGAGCTAATTCAATCAAGGAAACACTGCATGTTGTTGAAGGGCATATTGAAGAAGGATTAGCCGAGTGGTTCTTGTGGGACAACAACTCCATTTTGGCTCACTAACTTCACACACCATCAGGCTTCCAAGCAGCTCTCAAGGAAACTCAGTTTTCACACTCTAGGCTTAGTTCCCTTTGAGTGCATTATCTAGGAATGAACCTGGTAGAGCATCCCACACAAACCAATGCTCCACATGCGGGTTTCACATGCCACCAACTCCACATTCACAGGCAACTTCAGCGCCACAGCCATTTTCAGATAGCCCTCAATGCAAAGGCTCTAGACGCAAATATTGGTGTGAGAGCTAATTCAATCAAGGAAACACTGCATGTTGGTGAAGGGCATATTGAAGAAGAATCAGCCGAGTGGTTCTTGTGGGAGAACAACTCCATTTGGCTCACTAACTTCACACACCATCAGGCTTCCAAGCAGCTCTCAAGGAAACTCAGTTTTCACACTCTGCTTAGTGTCCTTTGAGTGCATTATGTAGGAATGAACCTGGTAGAGCATCCCACACAAACGAATGCTCCACATGCGGGTTTCACATGCCACCAACTCCACATTCACAGGCAACTTCAGCGCCACAGCTGTTTTCAGATAGCCCTCAATGCAAAGGCTCTAGACGCAAATATTGGTGTGAGAGCTAATTCAATCAAGGAAACACTGCATGTTGGTGAAGGGCATATTGAAGAAGGATCAGCCGAGTGGTTCTTGTGGGAGAACAACTCCATTTGGCTCACTAGCTTCACACACCATCAGGCTTCCAAGCAGCTCTCAAGGAAACTCAGTTTTCACACTCTATGCTTAGTGCCCTTTGAGTGCATTATCTAGGAATGAACCTGGTAGAGCATCCCACACAAAAGAATGCTCCACATGCGGGTTTCACATGCCACCAACTCCACATTCACAGGCAACTTCAGCGCCAAAGCCGTTTTCAGGTAGCCCTCAATGCAAAGGCTCCAGGCCCCAATATTGGTGTGAGAGCTAATTCAATCAAGGAAACATTGCATGTTTGTGAATGGCATATTGAAGAAGGATCAGCCCAGTGGTTCTTGTGGGAGAACAACTCCATTTGGCTCACTAACTTCACACACCATCAGGCTTCCAAGCAGCTCTCAAGGAAACTCAGTTTTCACACTCTATGCTTAGTGCCCTTTGAGTGCCTAGGACTGAAATGAAGCTTGGTGAGCATCCCACACAAACGAATGCTCCACATGCGGGTTTCACATACCACCAACTCCACATTCACAGAAAACTTCAGCGCCACAGCCGTTTTCAGATAGCTCTCAAGGCAAAGGCTCTAGACGCAAATATTGTTGTGAGAGCTAATTCAATCAAGGAAACACTGCATGTTGGTGAAGGGCATATTGAAGAAGAATCAGCCGAGTGGTTCTTGTGGGAGAACAACTCCATTTGGCTCACTAACTTCACACACCATCAGGCTTCCAAGCGCTCAAGGAAACTCAGTTTTCACACTCTAGGCTTAGTGCCCTTTGAGTGCATTTTCTAGGAATGAACCTGGTCGAGCATCCCACACAAACCAATGCTCCACATGTGGGTTTCACATGCCACCAACTCCACATTCACAGGCAACTTCAGCGCCACAGCCGTTTTCAGATAGCCCTCAATGCAAAGGCTCTAGGCAAATATTGGTGTGAGAGCTAATTCAATCAAGGAAACACTGCATGTTGGTGAAGG
This sequence comes from Ochotona princeps, assembly GCF_030435755.1. NCBI lineage: Eukaryota > Metazoa > Chordata > Mammalia > Lagomorpha > Ochotonidae > Ochotona > Ochotona princeps. Next base: position 16,312 of record NW_026697196.1, on the reverse strand, counting down.
GCATATTGAAGAAGGATCAGCCGAGTGGTTCTTGTGGGAGAACAACTCCATTTGGCTCACTAACTTCACACACCATCAGGCTTCCAAGCAGCTCTCAAGGAAACTCAGTTTTCACACTCTGCTTAGTGTCCTTTGAGTGCATTATGTAGGAATGAACCTGGTAGAGCATCCCACACAAACGAATGCTCCACATGCGGGTTTCACATGCCACCAACTCCACATTCACAGGCAACTTCAGCGCCACAGCTGTTTTCAGATAGCCCTCAATGCAAAGGCTCTAGACGCAAATATTGGTGTGAGAGCTAATTCAATCAAGGAAACACTGCATGTTGGTGAAGGGCATATTGAAGAAGGATCAGCCGAGTGGTTCTTGTGGGAGAACAACTCCATTTGGCTCACTAGCTTCACACACCATCAGGCTTCCAAGCGCTCAAGGAAACTCAGTTTTCACACTCTATGCTTAGTGCCCTTTGAGTGCATTATCTAGGAATGAACCTGGTAGAGCATCCCACACAAATGAATGCTCCACATGCGGGTTTCACATGCCACCAACTCCACATTCACAGGCAACTTCAGTGGCACAGCCGTTTTCAGATAGCCCTCAATGCAAAGGCTCTAGGCAAATATTGGTGTGAGAGCTAATTCAATCAAGGAAACACTGCATGTTGGTGAAGGGCATATTGAAGAAGGATCAGCCGAGTGGTTCTTGTGGGAGAACAACTCCATTTGGCTCACTAACTTCACACACCATCAGGCTTCCAAGCAGCTCTCAAGGAAACTCAGTTTTCACACTCTATGCTTAGTGCCCTTTGAGTGCATTATGTAGGAATGAACCTGGTAGAGCATCCCACACAAACCAATGCTCCACATGCGGGTTTCACATGCCACCAACTCCACATTCACAGACAACTTCAGCGCCAAAGCCATTTTCAGATAGCTCTCAATGCAAAGGCTCTAGACGCAAATATTGGTGTGAGAGCTAATTCAATCAAGGAAACACTGCATGTTGGTGAAGGGCATATTGAAGAAGGATCAGCCGAGTGGTTCTTGTGGGAGAACAACTCCATTTGGCTCACTAACTTCACACACCATCAGGCTTCCAAGCAGCTCTCAAGGAAACTCAGTTTTCACACTCTATGCTTAGTGCCCTTTGAGTGCATTATCTAGGAATGAACCTGGTAGAGCATCCCACACAAAAGAATGCTCCACATGCGGGTTTCACATGCCACCAACTCCACATTCACAGGCAACTTCAGCGCCACAGCCGTTTTCAGATAGCCCTCAATGCAAAGGCTCTAGGCAAATATTGGTGTGAGAGCTAATTCAATCAAGGAAACACTGCATGTTGGTGAAGGGCATATTGAAGAAGGATCAGCCGAGTGGTTCTTGTGGGAGAACAACTCCATTTGGCTCACTAACTTCACACACCATCAGGCTTCCAAGCAGCTCTCAAGGAAACTCAGTTTTCACACTCTATGCTTAGTGCCCTTTGAGTGCATTATGTAGGAATGAACCTGGTAGAGCATCCCACACAAACCAATGCTCCACATGCGGGTTTCACATGCCACCAACTCCACATTCACAGACAACTTCAGCGCCAAAGCCATTTTCAGATAGCTCTCAATGCAAAGGCTCTAGACGCAAATATTGGTGTGAGAGCTAATTCAATCAAGGAAACACTGCATGTTGGTGAAGCGCATATTGAAGAAGGATCAGCCGAGTGGTTCTTGTGGGAGAACAACTCCATTTGGCTCACTAACTTCACACACCATCAGGCTTCCAAGCAGCTCTCAAGGAAACTCAGTTTTCACACTCTATGCTTAGTGTCCTTTGAGTACATTATCTAAGAATGAACCTGGTAGAGCATCCCACACAAATGAATGCTCCACATGCGGGTTTCACATGCCACCAACTCCACATTCACAGGCAACTTCAGCGGCACAGTCGTTTTCAGATAGCCCTCAATGCAAAGGCTCTAGAATCAAAAATATTGGTATGAGAGCTAATTCAATCAAGGAAACACTGCATGTTGGTGAAGGGCATATTGAAGAAGGATCAGCCGAGTGGTTCTTGTGGGAGAACAACTCCATTTGGCTCACTAACTTCACACACCATCAGGCTTCCAAGCAGCTCTCAAGGAAACTCAGTTTTCACACTCTAGGCTTAATGCCCTTTGAGTGCCTAGGAATGAAATGCACCTGGTAGAGCATCCCACACACACGAATGCTGCACATGTGGGTTTCACATGCCACCAACTCCACATGCACAGACAACTTCAGCGCCAAAGCTATTTTCAGATAGCCCTCAATGCAAAGGCTCTAGGCACAAATATTGGTGTGAGAGCTAATTCAATCAAGGAAACACTGCATGTTGGTGAAGCGCATATTGAAGAAGAATCAGCCGAGTGGTTCTTGTGGGAGAACCACTCCATTTTGGCGCTCTAACTTCACACACCATCAGGCTTCCAAGCAGCTCTCAAGGAAACTCAGTTTTCACACTCTAGGCTTAATGCCCTTTGAGTGCATTATGTAGGAATGAACCTGGTAGAGCATCCCACACAAACCAATGCTCCACATGCGGGTTTCACATGCCACCAACTCCACATTCACAGACAACTTCAGCGCCAAAGCCATTTTCAGATAGCCCTCAATGCAAAGGCTCTAGGCCGAAATATAGGTGTGAGAGCTAATTCAATCAAGGAAACACTGCATGTTGGTGAAGCGCATATTGAAGAAGAATCAGCCGAGTGGTTCTTGTGGGAGAACAACTCCATTTGGCTCTCTAGCTTCACACACCATCAGGCTTCCAAGCAGCTCTCAAGGAAACTCAGTTTTCACACTCTATGCTTAGTGCCCTTTGAGTTCCTAGCACTGAAATGAAGCTTGGTGAGCATCCCACACAAACGAATGCTCCACATGCGGGTTTCACATGCCACCAACTCCAAATTCACAGGCAACTTCAGCGCCACAGCCGTTTTCAGATAGCCCTCAATGCAAAGGCTCTAGACGCAAATATTGGTGTGAGAGCTAATTCAATCAAGGAAACACTGCATGTTGTTGAAGGGCATATTGAAGCAGGATTAGCCGAGTGGTTCTTGTGGGAGAACAACTCCATTTGGCTCACTAACTTCACACACCATCAGGCTTCCAAGCAGCTCTCAAGGAAACTCAGTTTTCACACTCTAGGCTTAATGCCCTTTGAGTGCCTAAGACTGAAATGAAGCTTGGTGAGCTTCCCGCACAAACTAATGCTCCACTGGCGGGTTTCACATGCCACCAACTCCACATTCACAGACAACTTCAGCGCCAAAGCCGTTTTCAGATAGCACTCAATGCAAAGGCTCCAGGGCCAAATATTGGTGTGAGAGCTAATTCAATCAAGGAAACACTGCATGTTGGTGAAGGGCATATTGAAGAAGAATCAGCAGCGTGGATCTTGTGATAGAACAACTCCATTTGGCTCACTAACTTCACACACCATCAGGCTTCCAAGCAGCTCTCAAGGAAACTCAGTTTTCACACTCTATGCTTAGTGCCCTTTCACTGCATTATCTAGGAATGAACCTGGTAGAGCATCCCACACAAATGAATGCTCCACATGCGGGTTTCACATGCCACCAACTCCACATTCAAAGGCAACTTCAGCGCCACAGCCGTTTTCAGATAGCCCTCAATGCAAAGGCTCTAGACGCAAATATTGGTGTGAGAGCTAATTCAATCAAGGAAACACTGCATGTTGGTGAAGGGCATATTGAAGAAGGATCAGCTGAGTGATTCTTGTGGGAGAACAACTCCATTTGGCTCACTAACTTCACACACCATCAGGCTTCCAAGCAGCTCTCAAGGAAACTCAGTTTTCACACTCTATGCTTAGTGCCCTTTGAGTGCATTATCTAGGAATGAACCTGGTAGAGCATCCCACACAAACGAATGCTCTACATGCGGGCACCGCCAAAGCCATTTTCAGATAGCCCTCAATGCAAAGGCTCTAGGTGCAAATATTGGTGTGAGAGCTAATTCAATCAAGGAAACACTGCATGTTGGTGAAGCGCATATTGAAGAAGAATCAGCCGAGTGGATCTTGTGGGAGAACAACTCCATTTGGCTCACTAACTTCACTCACCATCAGGCTTCCAAGCAGCTCTCAAGGAAACTCAGTTTTCACACTCTATGCTTAGTGCCCTTTCACTGCATTATCTAGGAATGAACCTGGTAGAGCATCCCACACAAACGAATGCTCCACATGCGGGTTTCACATGCCACCAATTCCACATTCACAGACAACTTCAGCGCCAAAGCCATTTTCAGATAGCCCTCAATGCAAAGGCTCTAGGCCCAAATATTGGTGTGAGAGCTAATTCAATCAAGGAAACAGTGCATGTTGGTGAAGCGCATATTGAAGAAGAATCAGCCGAGTGGTTCTTGTGGGAGAACAACTCCATTTGGCTCACTAACTTCACACACCATCAGGCTTCCAAGCAGCTCTCAAGGAAACTCAGTTTTCACACTCTAGGCTTAATGCCCTTTGAGTGCATTATCTAGGAATGAACCTGGTAGAGCATCCCACACAAACCAATGCTCCACATGCGGGTTTCACATGCCACCAACTCCACATTCACAGACAACTTCAGCGCCAAAGCCATTTTCAGATAGCCCTCAATGCAAAGGCTCTATGTGCAAATATTGGTGTGAGAGCTAATTCAATCAAGGAAACAGTGCAAGTTGTTGAAGCGCATATTGAAGAAGAATCAGCCGAGTGGTTCTTGTGGGAGAACAACTCCATTTGGCTCACTAACTTCACACACCATCAGGCTTCCAAGCAGCTCTGAAGGAAACTCAGTTTTCACACTCTAGGCTTAGTGCCCTTTGAGTGCCTAGGACTGAAATGAAGCTTGGTGAGCATCCCACACAAACGAATGCTCCACATGCGGGTTTCACATGCCACCAACTCCACATTCTCAGGCAACTTCAGCGATACAGCCATTTTCAGACAGCCCTCAATGCAAAGGCTCTAGACGCAAATATTGGTGTGAGAGCTAATTCAATCAAGGAAACACTGCATGTTGGTGAAGGGCATATTGAAGAAGGATCAGCCGAGTGGTTCTTGTGGGAGAACAACTCCATTTGGCTCACTAACTTCACAAACCATCAGGCTTCCAAGCAGCTCTCAAGGAAACTCAGTTTTCACACTCTATGCTTAGTGCCCTTTGTGTGCCTAGGACTGAAATGAACCTGGTAGAGCATCAAACACAAACGAATGCTCCACATGCGGGTTTCACATGCCACCAACTAAACATTCACAGACAACTTCAGCGCCAGAGCCATTTTCAGATAGCCCTCAATGCAAAGGCTCTAGGCGCAAATATTGGTGTGAGAGCTAATTCAATCAAGGAAACACTGCATGTCGGTGAAGCGCATATTGAAGAAGAATCAGGCGAGTGGTTCTTGTGGGAGAACAACTCCATTTGGCTCACTAACTTCACACACCATCAGGCTTCCAAGCAGCTCTGAAGGAAACTCAGTTTTCACACTCTAGGCTTAATGCCCTTTGAGTGCCTAGGAATGAAATGCACCTGGTAGAGCATCCCACACGAACCAATGCTCCACATGCGGGTTTCAAATGCCACCAACTCCACATTCACAGACAACTTCAGCGCCAAAGCCATTTTCAGATAGCCCTCAATGCAAAGGCTCTAGGCGCAAATATTGGTGTGAGAGCTAATTCAATCAAGGAAACACTGCATGTTGGTGAAGGGCATATTGAAGAAGGATTAGCCGAGTGGTTCTTGTGGGAGAACAACTCCATTTGGCTCACTAACTTCACACACCATCAGGGTTCCAAGCAGCTCTCAAGGAAACTCAGTTTTCACACTCTAGGCTTAATGCCCTTTGAGTGAATAGGAATGAAATGCACCTGGTAGAGCATCCCACACACACGAATGCTGCACATGTGGGTTTCACATGCCACCAACTCCACATTCACAGACAACTTCAGCGCCAAAGCCATTTTCAGATAGCCCTCAATGCAAAGGCTCTAGGCACAAATATTGGTGTGAGAGCTAATTCAATCAAGGAAACACTGCATGTTGGTGAAGCGCATATTGAAGAAGAATCAGCCGAGTGGTTCTTGTGGGAGAACCACTCCATTTTGGCGCTCTAACTTCACACACCATCAGGCTTCCATGCAGCTCTCAAGGAAACTCAGTTTTCACACTCTAGGCTTAATGCCCTTTGAGTGCATTATGTAGGAATGAACCTGGTAGAGCATCCCACACAAACCAATGCTCCACATGCGGGTTTCACATGCCACCAACTCCACATTCACAGACAACTTCAGCGCCAAAGCCATTTTCAGATAGCCCTCAATGCAAAGGCTCTAGGCCGAAATATAGGTGTGAGAGCTAATTCAATCAAGGAAACACTGCATGTTGGTGAAGCGCATATTTAAGAAGAATCAGCCGAGTGGTTCTTGTGGGAGAACAACTCCATTTGGCTCTCTAGCTTCACACACCATCAGGCTTCCAAGCAGCTCTCAAGGAAACTCAGTTTTCACACTCTATGCTTAGTGCCCTTTGAGTTCCTAGCACTGAAATGAAGCTTGGTGAGCATCCCACACAAACGAATGCTCCACATGCGGGTTTCACATGCCACCAACTCCACATTCACAGGCAACTTCAGCGCCACAGCCGTTTTCAGATAGCCCTCAATGCAAAGGCTCTAGACGCAAATATTGGTGTGAGAGCTAATTCAATCAAGGAAACACTGCATGTTGGTGAAGGGCATATTGAAGAAGGATTAGCCGAGTGGTTCTTGTGGGAGAACAACTCCATTTGGCTCACTAACTTCACACACCATCAGGCTTCCAAGCAGCTCTGAAGGAAACTCAGTTTTCACACTCTAGGCTTAGTGCCCTTTGAGTGCATTATCTAGGAATGAACCTGTTGGAGCATCCCACACAAAAGAATGCTCCACATGCGGGTTTCACATGCCACCAACTCCACATTCACAGGCAACTTCAGCGGCACAGCCGTTTTCAGATAGCCCTCAATGCAAAGGCTCCAGACGCAAATATTGGTGTGAGAGCTAATTCAATCAAGGAAACACTGCATGTTGGTGAAGGGCATATTGAAGAAGGATCAGCCGAGTGGTTCTTGTGGGAGAACAACTCCATTTGGCTCACTAACTTCACACACCATCAGGCTTCCAAGCAGCTCTCAAGGAAACTCAGTTTTCACACTCTATGCTTAGTGCCCTTTGAGTGCATTATCTAGGAATGATCCTGGTAGAACATCCCACACAAACGAATGCTCCACATGTGGGTTTCACATGCCACCAACTCCACATTCACAGACAACTTCAGCGCCACAGCCGTTTTCAGATAGCCCTCAATGCAAAGGCTCTAGACGTAAATATTGGTGTGAGAGCTAATTCAATCAAGGAAACACTGCATGTTGTTGAAGGGCATATTGAAGAAGGATTAGCCGAGTGGTTCTTGTGGGAGAACAACTCCATTTTGGCTCACTAACTTCACACACCATCAGGCTTCCAAGCAGCTCTCAAGGAAACTCAGTTTTCACACTCTAGGCTTAGTTCCCTTTGAGTGCATTATCTAGGAATGAACCTGGTAGAGCATCCCACACAAACCAATGCTCCACATGCGGGTTTCACATGCCACCAACTCCACATTCACAGGCAACTTCAGCGCCACAGCCATTTTCAGATAGCCCTCAATGCAAAGGCTCTAGACGCAAATATTGGTGTGAGAGCTAATTCAATCAAGGAAACATTGCATGTTTGTGAATGGCATATTGAAGAAGGATCAGCCCAGTGGTTCTTGTGGGAGAACAACTCCATTTGGCTCACTAACTTCACACACCATCAGGCTTCCAAGCAGCTCTCAAGGAAACTCAGTTTTCACACTCTATGCTTAGTGCCCTTTGAGTGCCTAGGACTGAAATGAAGCTTGGTGAGCATCCCACACAAACGAATGCTCCACATGCGGGTTTCACATACCACCAACTCCACATTCACAGAAAACTTCAGCGCCACAGCCGTTTTCAGATAGCTCTCAAGGCAAAGGCTCTAGACGCAAATATTGTTGTGAGAGCTAATTCAATCAAGGAAACACTGCATGTTGGTGAAGGGCATATTGAAGAAGAATCAGCCGAGTGGTTCTTGTGGGAGAACAACTCCATTTGGCTCACTAGCTTCACACACCATCAGGCTTCCAAGCGCTCAAGGAAACTCAGTTTTCACACTCTATGCTTAGTGCCCTTTGAGTGCATTATCTAGGAATGAACCTGGTAGAGCATCCCACACAAATGAATGCTCCACATGCGGGTTTCACATGCCACCAACTCCACATTCACAGGCAACTTCAGTGGCACAGCCGTTTTCAGATAGCCCTCAATGCAAAGGCTCTAGGCAAATATTGGTGTGAGAGCTAATTCAATCAAGGAAACACTGCATGTTGGTGAAGGGCATATTGAAGAAGGATCAGCCGAGTGGTTCTTGTGGGAGAACAACTCCATTTGGCTCACTAACTTCACACACCATCAGGCTTCCAAGCAGCTCTCAAGGAAACTCAGTTTTCACACTCTATGCTTAGTGCCCTTTGAGTGCATTATGTAGGAATGAACCTGGTAGAGCATCCCACACAAACCAATGCTCCACATGCGGGTTTCACATGCCACCAACTCCACATTCACAGACAACTTCAGCGCCAAAGCCATTTTCAGATAGCTCTCAATGCAAAGGCTCTAGACGCAAATATTGGTGTGAGAGCTAATTCAATCAAGGAAACACTGCATGTTGGTGAAGGGCATATTGAAGAAGGATCAGCCGAGTGGTTCTTGTGGGAGAACAACTCCATTTGGCTCACTAACTTCACACACCATCAGGCTTAAAGCAGCTATCAAGGAAACTCAGTTTTCACACTCTAGGCTTAATGCCCTTTGAGTGCATTATGTAGGAATGAACCTGGTAGAGCATCAAACACAAACGAATGCTCCACATGCGGGTTTCACATGCCACCAACTAAACATTCACAGACAACTTCAGCGCCAGAGCCATTTTCAGATAGCCCTCAATGCAAAGGCTCTAGGCGCAAATATTGGTGTGAGAGCTAATTCAATCAAGGAAACACTGCATGTCGGTGAAGCGCATATTGAAGAAGAATCAGGCGAGTGGTTCTTGTGGGAGAACAACTCCATTTGGCTCACTAACTTCACACACCATCAGGCTTCCAAGCAGCTCTGAAGGAAACTCAGTTTTCACACTCTAGGCTTAATGCCCTTTGAGTGCCTAGGAATGAAATGCACCTGGTAGAGCATCCCACACGAACCAATGCTCCACATGCGGGTTTCAAATGCCACCAACTCCACATTCACAGACAACTTCAGCGCCAAAGCCATTTTCAGATAGCCCTCAATGCAAAGGCTCTAGGCGCAAATATTGGTGTGAGAGCTAATTCAATCAAGGAAACACTGCATGTTGGTGAAGGGCATATTGAAGAAGGATTAGCCGAGTGGTTCTTGTGGGAGAACAACTCCATTTGGCTCACTAACTTCACACACCATCAGGGTTCCAAGCAGCTCTCAAGGAAACTCAGTTTTCACACTCTAGGCTTAATGCCCTTTGAGTGAATAGGAATGAAATGCACCTGGTAGAGCATCCCACACACACGAATGCTGCACATGTGGGTTTCACATGCCACCAACTCCACATTCACAGACAACTTCAGCGCCAAAGCCATTTTCAGATAGCCCTCAATGCAAAGGCTCTAGGCACAAATATTGGTGTGAGAGCTAATTCAATCAAGGAAACACTGCATGTTGGTGAAGCGCATATTGAAGAAGAATCAGCCGAGTGGTTCTTGTGGGAGAACCACTCCATTTTGGCGCTCTAACTTCACACACCATCAGGCTTCCATGCAGCTCTCAAGGAAACTCAGTTTTCACACTCTAGGCTTAATGCCCTTTGAGTGCATTATGTAGGAATGAACCTGGTAGAGCATCCCACACAAACCAATGCTCCACATGCGGGTTTCACATGCCACCAACTCCACATTCACAGACAACTTCAGCGCCAAAGCCATTTTCAGATAGCCCTCAATGCAAAGGCTCTAGGCCGAAATATAGGTGTGAGAGCTAATTCAATCAAGGAAACACTGCATGTTGGTGAAGCGCATATTTAAGAAGAATCAGCCGAGTGGTTCTTGTGGGAGAACAACTCCATTTGGCTCTCTAGCTTCACACACCATCAGGCTTCCAAGCAGCTCTCAAGGAAACTCAGTTTTCACACTCTATGCTTAGTGCCCTTTGAGTTCCTAGCACTGAAATGAAGCTTGGTGAGCATCCCACACAAACGAATGCTCCACATGCGGGTTTCACATGCCACCAACTCCACATTCACAGGCAACTTCAGCGCCACAGCCGTTTTCAGATAGCCCTCAATGCAAAGGCTCTAGACGCAAATATTGGTGTGAGAGCTAATTCAATCAAGGAAACACTGCATGTTGGTGAAGGGCATATTGAAGAAGGATTAGCCGAGTGGTTCTTGTGGGAGAACAACTCCATTTGGCTCACTAACTTCACACACCATCAGGCTTCCAAGCAGCTCTCAAGGAAACTCAGTTTTCACACTCTATGCTTAGTGCCCTTTGAGTGCATTATCTAGGAATGAACCTGTTGGAGCATCCCACACAAAAGAATGCTCCACATGCGGGTTTCACATGCCACCAACTCCACATTCACAGGCAACTTCAGCGGCACAGCCGTTTTCAGATAGCCCTCAATGCAAAGGCTCCAGACGCAAATATTGGTGTGAGAGCTAATTCAATCAAGGAAACACTGCATGTTGGTGAAGGGCATATTGAAGAAGGATCAGCCGAGTGGTTCTTGTGGGAGAACAACTCCATTTGGCTCACTAACTTCACACACCATCAGGCTTCCAAGCAGCTCTCAAGGAAACTCAGTTTTCACACTCTATGCTTAGTGCCCTTTGAGTGCATTATCTAGGAATGATCCTGGTAGAACATCCCACACAAACGAATGCTCCACATGTGGGTTTCACATGCCACCAACTCCACATTCACAGACAACTTCAGCGCCACAGCCGTTTTCAGATAGCCCTCAATGCAAAGGCTCTAGACGTAAATATTGGTGTGAGAGCTAATTCAATCAAGGAAACACTGCATGTTGTTGAAGGGCATATTGAAGAAGGATTAGCCGAGTGGTTCTTGTGGGAGAACAACTCCATTTTGGCTCACTAACTTCACACACCATCAGGCTTCCAAGCAGCTCTCAAGGAAACTCAGTTTTCACACTCTAGGCTTAGTTCCCTTTGAGTGCATTATCTAGGAATGAACCTGGTAGAGCATCCCACACAAACCAATGCTCCACATGCGGGTTTCACATGCCACCAACTCCACATTCACAGGCAACTTCAGCGCCACAGCCATTTTCAGATAGCCCTCAATGCAAAGGCTCTAGACGCAAATATTGGTGTGAGAGCTAATTCAATCAAGGAAACATTGCATGTTTGTGAATGGCATATTGAAGAAGGATCAGCCCAGTGGTTCTTGTGGGAGAACAACTCCATTTGGCTCACTAACTTCACACACCATCAGGCTTCCAAGCAGCTCTCAAGGAAACTCAGTTTTCACACTCTATGCTTAGTGCCCTTTGAGTGCCTAGGACTGAAATGAAGCTTGGTGAGCATCCCACACAAACGAATGCTCCACATGCGGGTTTCACATACCACCAACTCCACATTCACAGAAAACTTCAGCGCCACAGCCGTTTTCAGATAGCTCTCAAGGCAAAGGCTCTAGACGCAAATATTGTTGTGAGAGCTAATTCAATCAAGGAAACACTGCATGTTGGTGAAGGGCATATTGAAGAAGAATCAGCCGAGTGGTTCTTGTGGGAGAACAACTCCATTTGGCTCACTAGCTTCACACACCATCAGGCTTCCAAGCGCTCAAGGAAACTCAGTTTTCACACTCTATGCTTAGTGCCCTTTGAGTGCATTATCTAGGAATGAACCTGGTAGAGCATCCCACACAAATGAATGCTCCACATGCGGGTTTCACATGCCACCAACTCCACATTCACAGGCAACTTCAGTGGCACAGCCGTTTTCAGATAGCCCTCAATGCAAAGGCTCTAGGCAAATATTGGTGTGAGAGCTAATTCAATCAAGGAAACACTGCATGTTGGTGAAGGGCATATTGAAGAAGGATCAGCCGAGTGGTTCTTGTGGGAGAACAACTCCATTTGGCTCACTAACTTCACACACCATCAGGCTTCCAAGCAGCTCTCAAGGAAACTCAGTTTTCACACTCTATGCTTAGTGCCCTTTGAGTGCATTATGTAGGAATGAACCTGGTAGAGCATCCCACACAAACCAATGCTCCACATGCGGGTTTCACATGCCACCAACTCCACATTCACAGACAACTTCAGCGCCAAAGCCATTTTCAGATAGCTCTCAATGCAAAGGCTCTAGACGCAAATATTGGTGTGAGAGCTAATTCAATCAAGGAAACACTGCATGTTGGTGAAGGGCATATTGAAGAAGGATCAGCCGAGTGGTTCTTGTGGGAGAACAACTCCATTTGGCTCACTAACTTCACACACCATCAGGCTTCCAAGCAGCTCTCAAGGAAACTCAGTTTTCACACTCTATGCTTAGTGCCCTTTGAGTGCATTATCTAGGAATGAACCTGGTAGAGCATCCCACACAAAAGAATGCTCCACATGCGGGTTTCACATGCCACCAACTCCACATTCACAGGCAACTTCAGCGCCACAGCCGTTTTCAGATAGCCCTCAATGCAAAGGCTCTAGGCAAATATTGGTGTGAGAGCTAATTCAATCAAGGAAACACTGCATGTTGGTGAAGGGCATATTGAAGAAGGATCAGCCGAGTGGTTCTTGTGGGAGAACAACTCCATTTGGCTCACTAACTTCACACACCATCAGGCTTCCAAGCAGCTCTCAAGGAAACTCAGTTTTCACACTCTATGCTTAGTGCCCTTTGAGTGCATTATGTAGGAATGAACCTGGTAGAGCATCCCACACAAACCAATGCTCCACATGCGGGTTTCACATGCCACCAACTCCACATTCACAGACAACTTCAGCGCCAAAACCATTTTCAGATAGCTCTCAATGCAAAGGCTCTAGACGCAAATATTGGTGTGAGAGCTAATTCAATCAAGGAAACACTGCATGTTGGTGAAGCGCATATTGAAGAAGGATCAGCCGAGTGGTTCTTGTGGGAGAACAACTCCATTTGGCTCACTAACTTCACACACCATCAGGCTTCCAAGCAGCTCTCAAGGAAACTCAGTTTTCACACTCTAGGCTTAGTGTCCTTTGAGTGCATTATCTAAGAATGAACCTGGTAGAGCATCCCACACAAATGAATGCTCCACATGCGGGTTTCACATGCCACCAACTCCACATTCACAGGCAACTTCAGCGGCACAGTCGTTTTCAGATAGCCCTCAATGCAAAGGCTCTAGAATCAAAAATATTGGTATGAGAGCTAATTCAATCAAGGAAACACTGCATGTTGGTGAAGGGCATATTGAAGAAGGATCAGCCGAGTGGTTCTTGTGGGAGAACAACTCCATTTGGCTCACTAACTTCACACACCATCAGGCTTCCAAGCAGCTCTCAAGGAAACTCAGTTTTCACACTCTAGGCTTAATGCCCTTTGAGTGCCTAGGAATGAAATGCACCTGGTAGAGCATCCCACACACACGAATGCTGCACATGTGGGTTTCACATGCCACCAACTCCACATGCACAGACAACTTCAGCGCCAAAGCTATTTTCAGATAGCCCTCAATGCAAAGGCTCTAGGCACAAATATTGGTGTGAGAGCTAATTCAATCAAGGAAACACTGCATGTTGGTGAAGCGCATATTGAAGAAGAATCAGCCGAGTGGTTCTTGTGGGAGAACCACTCCATTTTGGCGCTCTAACTTCACACACCATCAGGCTTCCAAGCAGCTCTCAAGGAAACTCAGTTTTCACACTCTAGGCTTAATGCCCTTTGAGTGCATTATGTAGGAATGAACCTGGGTAGAGCATCCCACACAAACCAATGCTCCACATGCGGGTTTCACATGCCACCAACTCCACATTCACAGACAACTTCAGCGCCAAAGCCATTTTCAGATAGCCCTCAATGCAAAGGCTCTAGGCCGAAATATAGGTGTGAGAGCTAATTCAATCAAGGAAACACTGCATGTTGGTGAAGCGCATATTGAAGAAGAATCAGCCGAGTGGTTCTTGTGGGAGAACAACTCCATTTGGCTCTCTAGCTTCACACACCATCAGGCTTCCAAGCAGCTCTCAAGGAAACTCAGTTTTCACACTCTATGCTTAGTGCCCTTTGAGTTCCTAGCACTGAAATGAAGCTTGGTGAGCATCCCACACAAACGAATGCTCCACATGCGGGTTTCACATGCCACCAACTCCAAATTCACAGGCAACTTCAGCGCCACAGCCGTTTTCAGATAGCCCTCAATGCAAAGCCTCTAGACGCAAATATTGGTGTGAGAGCTAATTCAATCAAGGAAACACTGCATGTTGTTGAAGGGCATATTGAAGCAGGATTAGCCGAGTGGTTCTTGTGGGAGAACAACTCCATTTGGCTCACTAACTTCACACACCATCAGGCTTCCAAGCAGCTCTCAAGGAAACTCAGTTTTCACACTCTATGCTTAGTGTCCTTTGAGTGCATTATCTAGGAATGAACCTGGTAGAGCATCCCACACAAATGAATGCTCCACATGCGGGTTTCACATGCCACCAACTCCACATTCACAGGCAACTTCAGCGGCACAGCCGTTTTCAGATAGCCCTCAATGCAAAGGCTCTAGACGCAAATATTGGTGTGAGAGCTAATTCAATCAAGGAAACACTGCATGTTGCTGAAGGGCATATTGAAGAAGGATCAGCCGAGTGGTTCTTGTGGGAGAACAACTCCATTTGGATCACTAACTTCACACACCATCAGGCTTCCAAGCAGCTCTCAAGGAAACTCAGTTTTCACACTCTATGCTTAGTGCCCTTTGAGTGCATTACCTAGGAATGAACCTGGTAGAGCATCCCACACAAACAAATGCTCCACATGCGGGTTTCACATGCCACCAACTCCACATTCTCAGGCAACTTCAGCGATACAGCCATTTTCAGATAGCCCTCAATGCAAAGGCTCTAGACGTAAATATGGGCGTGAGAGCTAATTCAATCAAGGAAACACTGCATGTTGGTGAAGGGCATATTGAAGAAGGATCAGCCGAGTGGTTCTTGTGGGAGAACAACTCCATTTGGCTCACTAACTTCACACACCATCAGGCTTCCAAGCAGCTCTCAAGGAAACTCAGTTTTCACACTCTATGCTTAGTGCCCTTTGAGTGCATTATGTAGGAATGAACCTGGTAGAGCATCCCACACAAACCAATGCTCCACATGCGGGTTTCACATGCCACCAACTCCACATTCACAGACAACTTCAGCGCCAAAGCCGTTTTCAGATAGCCCTCAATGCAAAGGCTCTAGACGCAAATATTGGTGTGAGAGCTAATTCAATCAAGGAAACACTGCATGTTGGTGAAGGGCATATTGAAGAAGGATCAGCCGAGTGGTTCTTGTGGGAGAACAACTCCATTTGGCTCACTAACTTCACAAACCATCAGGCTTCCAAGCAGCTCTCAAGGAAACTCAGTTTTCACACACTAGGCTTAGTGCCCTTTGAGTGCCTAGGACTGAAATGAAGCTTGGTGAGCATCCCACACAAACGAATGCTCCACATGCGGGTTTCACATGCCACCAACTCAACATTCACAGACAACTTCAGCGCCACAGCCATTTTCAGACAGCCCTCAATGCAAAGGCTCTAGGCGCAAATATTGGTGTGAGAGCTAATTCAATCAAGGAAACACTGCATGTTGGTGAAGGGCATATTGAAGAAGGTTCAGCTGAGTGGTTCTTGTGGGAGAACAACTCCATTTGGCTCACTAACTTCACACACCATCAGGCTTCCAAGCAGCTCTCAAGGAAACTCAGTTTTCACACTCTAGGCTTAGTGCCCTTTGAGTGCATTATCTAGGAATGAAGCTTGGTAGAGCATCCCACACAAAAGAATGTTCCACATGCGGGTTTCACATGCCACCAACTCCACATTCACAGACAACTTCAGCGCCACAGCCGTTTTCAGATAGCCCTCAATGCAAAGGCTCTAGGCACAAATATTGGTGTGAGAGCTAATTCAATCAAGGAAACACTGCATGT
>NW_026697195.1:0-83525 GCF_030435755.1 Ochotona princeps | reverse complement strand
GAGAGCTAATTCAATCAAGGAAACACTGCATGTTGGTGAAGGGCATATTGAAGAAGGATCAGCCGAGTGGTTCTTGTGGGAGAACAACTCCATTTGGCTCACTAACTTCACACACCATCAGGCTTCCAAACAGCTCTCAAGGAAACTCAGTTTTCACACTCTATGCTTAGTGCCCTTTGTGTGCCTTGGATTTAAATGAAGCTTGGTGAGCATCCCACACAAACGAATGCTCCACATGCGGGTTTCACATGCCACCAACTCCACATTCACAGGCAACTTCAGTGCCACAGCCATTTATAGATAGCCCTCAATGCAAAGCCTCTAGATGTAAATATTGGTGTGAGAGCTAATTCAATCAAGGAAACACTGCATGTTGGTGAAGGGCATATTGAAGAAGGATCAACCGAGTGGTTCTTGTGGGAGAACAACTCCATTTGGCTCACTAACTTCACACACCATCAGGCTTCCAAGCAGCTCTCAAGGAAACTCAGTTTTCACACTCTATGCTTAGTGCCCTTTGAGTGCATTATCTAGGAAGGAACCTGGTAGAGCATCCCACACAAACGAATGCTCCACATGCGGGTTCCACATGCCACCAACTCCACATTCACAGGCAACTTCAGTGCCACAACCGTTTTCAGATAGCCCTCAATGCAAAGGCTCTAAACGCAAATATTGGTGTGAGAGCTAATTCAATCAAGGAAACACTGCATGTTGGTGACGGGCATATTGAAGAAGGATCAGCCGAGTGGTTCTTGTGGGAGAACAACTACATTTGGCTCACTAACTTCACACACCATCAGGCTTCCAAGCAGCTCTCAAGGAAACTCAGTTTTCACACTCTATGCTTAGTGCCCTTTGTGTGCCTAGGATTGAAATGAAGCTTGGTGAGCATCCCACACAAACGAATGCTCCACATGCGGGTTTCACATGCCACAAACTCCACATTCACAGGCAACTTCAGTGCCACAGCCATTTTCAGATAGCCCTCAATGCAAAGCCTCTAGATGTAAATATTGGTGTGAGAGCTAATTCAATCAAGGAAACACTGCATATTGGTGAAGGGCATATTGAAGAAGAATCAGCCGAGTGGTCCTTGTGGGAGAACAACTCCATTTGGCTCACTAACTTCACACACCATCAGGCTTCCAAGCAGCTCTCAAGGAAACTCAGTTTTCACACTCTATGCTTAGTGCCCTTTGAGTGCCTAGGACTGAAATGAATCTTGGTGAGCATCCCACACAAACGAATGCTCCACATGCGGGTTCCACATGCCACCAACTCTACATTCACAGGCAACTTCAGCGCCACAGCCATTTTCAGATAGCCCTCAATACAAAGGCTCTAGATGCAAATATTGGTGTGAGAGCTAATTCAATCAAGGAAACACTGCATGTTGGTGAAGGGCATATTGAAGAAGGATCAGCCGAGTGGTTCTTGTGGGAGAACAACTCCATTTGGCTCACTAACTTCACACACCATCAGGCTTCCAAGCAGCTCTCAAGGAAACTCAGTTTTCACACTCTATGCTTAGTGGCTTTGAGTGCATTATCTAGGAAGGAATCTAGTAGAGCATCCCACACAAACGAATGCTCCACATGCGGGTTTCACATGCCACCAACTCCACGTTCACAGGCAACTTCAGCGCCACAGCCATTTTCAGATAGCCCTCAATGCAAAGGCTCTAGACGCAAATATTGGTGTGAGAGCTAATTCAATCAAGGAAACACTGCATGTTGGTGAAGGGCATATTGAAGAAGGATCAACCGAGTGGTTCTTGTGGGAGAACAACTCCATTTGGCTCACTAACTTCACACACCATCAGGCTTCCAAGCAGCTCTCAAGGAAACTCAGTTTTCACACTCTATGCTAGTGCCCTTTGAGTGCATTATCTAGGAATGAACCTGGTAGAGCATCCCACACAAACGAATGCTCCACATGCGGGTTTCACATGCCACCAACTCCACATTCACAGGCAACTTCAGCGCCACAGCCGTTTTCAGATAGCCCTCAATGCAAAGGCTCTAGACGCAAATATTGGTGTGAGAGCTAATTCAATCAAGGAAACACTGCATGTTGGTGAAGGGCATATTGAAGAAGGATCAGCCGAGTGGTTCTTGTGGGAGAACAACTCCATTTGGCTCACTAACTTCACACACCATCAGGCTTCCAAGCAGCTCTCAAGGAAACTCAGTTTTCACACTCTATGCTTAGTGCCCTTTGTGTGCCTTGGATTTAAATGAAGCTTGGTGAGCATCCCACACAAACGAATGCTCCACATGCGGGTTTCACATGCCACCAACTCCACATTCACAGGCAACTTCAGTGCCACAGCCATTTTCAGATAGCCCTCAATGCAAAGCCTCTAGATGTAAATATTGGTGTGAGAGCTAATTCAATCAAGGAAACACTGCATGTTGCTGAAGGGCATATTGAAGAAGGATCAGCCGAGTGGTTCTTGTGGGAGAACAACTCCATTTGGCTCACTAACTTCACACACCATCAGGCTTCCAAGCAGCTCTCAAGGAAACTCAGTTTTCACACTCTATGCTTAGTGCCCTTTGAGTGCATTATCTAGGAATGAATCTAGTAGAGCATCCCACACAAACGAATGCTCCACATGCGGGTTTCACATGCCACCAACTCCACATTCACAGGCAACTTCAGTGCCACAGCCGTTTTCAGATAGCCCTCAATGCAAAGGCTCTAGACGCAAATATTGGTGTGAGAGCTAATTCAATCAAGGAAACACTGCATGTTGCTGAAGGGCATATTGAAGAAGGATCAGCCGAGTGGTTCTTGTGGGAGAACAACTCCATTTGGCTCACTAACTTCACACACCATCAGGCTTCCAAGCAGCTCTCAAGGAAACTCAGTTTTCACACTCTATGCTTAGTGCCCTTTTTGTGCCTTGGATTGAAATGAAGCTTGGTGAGCATCCCACACAAACGAATGCTCCACATGCGGGTTTCACATGCCACCAACTCCACATTCTCAGGCAACTTCAGTGCCACAGCCATTTTCAGATAGCCCTCAATGCAAAGCCTCTAGATGTAAATATTGGTGTGAGAGCTAATTCAATCAAGGAAACACTGCATGTTGGTGAAGGGCATATTGAAGAAGGATCAACCGAGTGGTTCTTGTGGGAGAACAACTCCATTTTGCTCACTAACTTCACACACCATCAGGCTTCCAAGCAGCTCTCAAGGAAACTCAGTTTTCACACTCTATGCTTAGTGAGCTTTGAGTGCATTATCTAGGAATGAACCTGGTAGAGCATCCAACACAAACGAATGCTCCACATGCGGGTTTCACATGCCACCAACTCCACATTCACAGGCAACTTCAGCGCCACAGCCGTTTTCAGATAGCCCTCAATGCAAAGGCTCTAGACGCAAATATTGGTGTGAGAGCTAATTCAATCAAGGAAACACTGCATGTTGCTGAAGGGCATATTGAAGAAGGATCAGCCGAGTGGTTCTTGTGGGAGAACAACTCCATTTGGCTCACTAACTTCACACACCATCAGGCTTCCAAGCAGCTCTCAAGGAAACTCAGTTTTCACACTCTATGCTAGTGCCCTTTGAGTGCATTATCTAGGAATGAACCTGGTAGAGCATCCCACAAAAACGAATGCTCCACATGCGGGTTTCACATGCCACCAACTCCACATTCACAGGCAACTTCAGCGCCACAGCCGTTTTCAGATAGCCCTCAATGCAAAGGCTCTAGACGCAAATATTGGTGTGAGAGCTAATTCAATCAAGGAAACACTGCATGTTGGTGAAGGGCATATTGAAGAAGTATCAGCCGAGTGGTTCTTGTGGGAGAACAACTCCATTTGGCTCACTAACTTCACACACCATCAGGCTTCCAAGCAGCTCTCAAGGAAACTCAGTTTTCACACTCTATGCTTAGTGCCCTTTGTGTGCCTTGGATTTAAATGAAGCTTGGTGAGCATCCCACACAAACGAATGCTCCACATGCGGGTTTCACATGCCACCAACTCCACATTCACAGGCAACTTCAGCGCCACAGCCGTTTTCAGATAGCCCTCAATGCAAAGGCTCTAGACGCAAATATTGGTGTGAGAGCTAATTCAATCAAGGAAACACTGCATGTTGGTGAAGGGCATATTGAAGAAGGATCAACCAAGTGGTCCTTGTGGGAGAACAACTCCATTTGGCTCACTAACTTCACACACCATCAGGCTTCCAAGCAGCTCTCAAGGAAACTGTTTTCACACTCTATGCTAGTACCCTTTTAGTGCATTATCTAGGAATGAACCTGGTAGAGCATCCCACACAAACGAATGCTCCACATGCGGGTTTCACATGCCACCAACTCCACATTCACAGGCAACTTCAGTGCCACAGCCATTTTCAGATAGCCCTCAATGCAAAGCCTCTAGATGTAAATATTGGTGTGAGAGCTAATTCAATCAAGGAAACACTGCATGTTGGTGAAGGGCATATTGAAGAAGGATCAGCCGAGTGGTTCTTGTGGGAGAACAACTCCATTTGGCTCACTAACTTCACACACCATCAGGCTTCCAAGCAGCTCTCAAGGAAACTCAGTTTTCACACTCTATGCTTAGTGCCCTTTGAGTGCATTATCTAGGAATGAATCTAGTAGAGCATCCCACACAAACGAATGCTCCACATGCGGGTTTCACATGCCACCAACTCCACATTCACAGGCAACTTCAGCGCCACAGCCATTTTCAGATAGCCCTCAATGCAAAGGCTCTAGACGCAAATATTGGTGTGAGAGCTAATTCAATCAAGGAAACACTGCATGTTGGTGAAGGGCATATTGAAGAAGGATCAGCCGAGTGGTTCTTGTGGGAGAACAACTCCATTTGGCTCACTAACTTCACACACCATCAGGCTTCCAAGCAGCTCTCAAGGAAACTCAGTTTTCACACTCTATGCTTAGTGCCCTTTTTGTGCCTTGGATTGAAATGAAGCTTGGTGAGCATCCCACACAAACGAATGCTCCACATGCGGGTTTCACATGCCACCAACTCCACATTCTCAGGCAACTTCAGTGCCACAGCCATTTTCAGATAGCCCTCAATGCAAAGCCTCTAGATGTAAATATTGGTGTGAGAGCTAATTCAATCAAGGAAACACTGCATGTTGGTGAAGGGCATATTGAAGAAGGATCAACCGAGTGGTTCTTGTGGGAGAACAACTCCATTTGCCTCACTAACTTCACACACCATCAGGCTTCCAAGCAGCTCTCAAGGAAACTCAGTTTTCACACTCTATGCTTAGTGCGCTTTGAGTGCATTATCTAGGAATGAACCTGGTAGAGCATCCCACACAAACGAATGCTCCACATGCGGGTTTCACATGCCACCAACTCCACATTCACAGGCAACTTCAGCGCCACAGCCATTTTCAGATATCCCTCAATGCAAAGGCTCTAGACGCAAATATTGGTGTGAGAGCTAATTCAATCAAGGAAACACTGCATGTTGGTGAAGGGCATATTGAAGAAGGATAAGCCGAGTGGTTCTTGTGGGAGAACAACTCCATTTGGCTCACTAACTTCATACACCATCAGGCTTCCACTCAGCTCTCAAGGAAACTCAGTTTTCACACTCTATGCTTAGTGCCCTTTGAGTGCATTATCTAGGAATGAACCTGGTAGAGCATCCCACACAAACGAATGCTCCACATGCGGGTTTCACATGCCACCAACTCCACATTCACAGGCAACTTCAGCGCCACAGCCATTTTCAGATAGCCCTCAATGCAAAGGCTCTAGACGCAAATATTGGTGTGAGAGCTAATTCAATCAAGGAAACACTGCATGTTGGTGAAGGGCATATTGAAGAAGGATCAGCCGAGTGTTTCTTGTGGGAGAACAACTCCATTTGGCTCACTAACTTCACACACCATCAGGCTTCCAAGCAGCTCTCAAGGAAACTCAGTTTTCACACTCTATGCTTAGTGCCCTTTTTGTGCCTTGGATTGAAATGAAGCTTGGTGAGCATCCCACACAAACGAATGCTCCACATGCGGGTTTCACATGCCACCAACTCCACATTCTCAGGCAACTTCAGTGCCACAGCCATTTTCAGATAGCCCTCAATGCAAAGCCTCTAGATGTAAATATTGGTGTGAGAGCTAATTCAATCAAGGAAACACTGCATGTTGGTGAAGGGCATATTGAAGAAGGATCAACCGAGTGGTTCTTGTGGGAGAACAACTCCATTTTGCTCACTAACTTCACACACCATCAGGCTTCCAAGCAGCTCTCAAGGAAACTCAGTTTTCACACTCTATGCTTAGTGCGCTTTGAGTGCATTATCTAGGAATGAACCTGGTAGAGCATCCCACACAAACGAATGCTCCACATGCGGTTTCACATGCCACCAACTCCACATTCACAGGCAACTTCAGCGCCACAGCCATTTTCAGATAGCCCTCAATGCAAAGGCTCTAGACGCAAATATTGGTGTGAGAGCTAATTCAATCAAGGAAACACTGCATGTTGGTGAAGGGCATATTGAAGAAGGATCAGCCGAGTGTTTCTTGTGGGAGAACAACTCCATTTGGCTCACTAACTTCACACACCATCAGGCTTCCACTCAGCTCTCAAGGAAACTCAGTTTTCACACTCTATGCTTAGTGCCCTTTGAGTGCATTATCTAGGAATGAACCTGGTAGAGCATCCCACACAAACGAATGCTCCACATGCGGGTTTCACATGCCACCAACTCCACGTTCACAGGCAACTTCAGCGCCACAGCCATTTTCAGATAGCCCTCAATGCAAAGGCTCTAGACGAAAATATTGGTGTGAGAGCTAATTCAATCAAGGAAACACTGCATGTTGTTGAAGGGCATATTGAAGAAGGATCAGCCGAGTGGTTCTTGTGGGAGAACAACTCCATTTGGCTCACTAACTTCACACACCATCAGGCTTCCAAGCAGCTCTCAAGGAAACTCAGTTTTCACACTCTATGCTAGTGCCCTTTGAGTGCATTATCTAGGAATGAACCTGGTAGAGCATCCCACACAAACGAATGCTCCACATGCGGGTTTCACATGCCACCAACTCCACATTCACAGGCAACTTCAGTGCCACAGCCATTTTCAGATAGCCCTCAATGCAAAGCCTCTAGATGTAAATATTGGTGTGAGAGCTAATTCAATCAAGGAAACACTGCATGTTGGTGAAGGGCATATTGAAGAAGGATCAGCCGAGTGGTTCTTGTGGGAGAACAACTCCATTTGGCTCACTAACTTCACACACCATCAGGCTTCCAAGCAGCTCTCAAGGAAACTCAGTTTTCACAGTCTATGCTTAGTGGCTTTGAGTGCATTATCTAGGAAGGAATCTAGTAGAGCATCCCACACAAACGAATTCTCCACATGCGGGTTTCACATGCCACCAACTCCACGTTCACAGGCAACTTCAGCGCCACAGCCATTTTCAGATAGCCCTCAATGCAAAGGCTCTAGACGCAAATATTGGTGTGAGAGCTAATTCAATCAAGGAAACACTGCATGTTGCTGAAGGGCATATTGAAGAAGGATCAGCCGAGTGGTTCTTGTGGGAGAACAACTCCATTTGGCTCACTAACTTCACACACCATCGGGCTTCCAAGCAGCTCTCAAGGAAACTGTTTTCACACTCTATGCTTAGTGCCCTTTGTGTGCCTTGGATTGAAATGAATCTTGGTGAGCATCCCACACAAACGAATGCTCCACATGCGGGTTTCACATGCCACCAACTCCACATTCTGAGGCAACTTCAGCGCCACAGCCATTTTCAGATAGCCCTCAATGCAAAGGCTCTAGACGCAAATATTGGTGTGAGAGCTAATTCAATCAAGGAAACACTGCATGTTGGTGAAGGGCATATTGAAGAAGGATCAACCAAGTGGTCCTTGTGGGAGAACAACTCCATTTGGCTCACTAACTTCACACACCATCAGGCTTCCAAGCAGCTCTCAAGGAAACTCAGTTTTCACACTCTATGCTAGTACCCTTTGAGTGCATTATCTAGGAATGAACCTAGTAGAGCATCCCACACAAACGAATGCTCCACATGCGGGTTTCACATGCCACCAACTCCACATTCACAGGCAACTTCAGCGCCACAGCCATTTTCAGATAGCCCTCAATGCAAAGCCTCTAGATGTAAATATTGGTGTGAGAGCTAATTCAATCAAGGAAACACTGCATGTTGGTGAAGGGCATATTGAAGAAGGATCAGCCGAGTGGTTCTTGTGGGAGAACAACTCCATTTGGCTCACTAACTTCACACACCATCAGGCTTCCAAGCAGCTCTCAAGGAAACTCAGTTTTCACACTCTATGCTTAGTGCCCTTTGAGTGCATTATCTAGGAATGAATCTAGTAGAGCATCCCACACAAACGAATGCTCCACATGCGGGTTTCACATGCCACCAACTCCACGTTCACAGGCAACTTCAGCGCCACAGCCATTTTCAGATATCCCTCAATGCAAAGGTTCTATACGCAAATATTGGTGTGAGAGCTAATTCAATCAAGGAAACACTGCATGTTGGTGAAGGGCATATTGAAGAAGGATCAGCCGAGTGTTTCTTATGGGACAACAACTCCATTTGGCTCACTAACTTCACACACCATCAGGCTTTCAAGCAGCTCTCAAGGAAACTCAGTTTTCACACTCTATGCTTAGTGCCCTTTGAGTGCATTATCTAGGAATGAACCTGGTAGAGCATCCCACACAAACGAATGCTCCACATGCGGGTTTCACATGCCACCAACTCCACATTCACAGGCAACTTCAGCGCCACAGCAGTTTTCAGATAGCCCTCAATGCAAAGGCTCTAGACGAAAATATTGGTGTGAGAGCTAATTCAATCAAGGAAACACTGCATGTTGGTGAAGGGCATATTGAAGAAGGATCAGCCGAGTGGTTCTTGTGGGAGAACAACTCCATTTGGCTCACTAACTTCACACACCATGAGGCTTCCAAGCAGCTCTCAAGGAAACTCAGTTTTCACACTCTATGCTAGTGCCCTTTGAGTGCATTATCTAGGAATGAACCTGGTAGAGCATCCCACACAAACGAATGCTCCACATGCGGGTTTCACATGCCACCAACTCCACATTCACAGGCAACTTCAGTGCCACAGCCATTTTCAGATAGCCCTCAATGCAAAGCCTCTAGATGTAAATATTGGTGTGAGAGCTAATTCAATCAAGGAAACACTGCATGTTGGTGAAGGGCATATTGAAGAAGGATCAGCCGAGTGGTTCTTGTGGGAGAACAACTCCATTTGGCTCACTAACTTCACACACCATCAGGCTTCCAAGCAGCTCTCAAGGAAACTCAGTTTTCTCACTCTATGCTTAGTGCCCTTTGTGTGCCTTGGATTGAAATGAAGCTTGGTGAGCATCACACACAAACGAATGCTCCACATGCGGGTTTCACATGCCACCAACTCCACATTCACAGGCAACTTCAGTGCCACAGCCATTTTCAGATAGCCCTCAATGCAAAGCCTCTAGATGTAAATATTGGTGTGAGAGCTAATTCAATCAAGGAAACACTGCATGTTGGTGAAGGGCATATTGAAGAAGGATCAGCCGAGTGGTTCTTGTGGGAGAACAACTCCATTTGGCTAACTTCACACACCATCAGGCTTCCAAGCAGCTCTCAAGGAAACTCAGTTTTCACACTCTATGCTTAGTGCCCTTTGAGTGCATTATCTAGGAATGAACCTGGTAGAGCATCCCACACAGACGAATGCTCCACATGCGGGTTTCACATGCCACCAACTCCACATTCACAGGCAACTTCAGCGCCACAGCCCTTTTCAGATAGCCCTCAATGCAAAGGCTCTAGACGCAAATATTGGTGTGAGAGCTAATTCAATCAAGGAAACACTGCATGTTGGTGAAGGGCATATTGAAGAAGGATCAGCCGAGTGGTTCTTGTGGGAGAACAACTCCATTTGGCTCACTAACTTCACACACCATCAGGCTTCCAAGCAGCTCTCAAGGAAACTCAGTTTTCACACTCTATGCTTAGTGGCTTTGAGTGCATTATCTAGGAATGAATCTAGTAGAGCATCCCACACAAACGAATGCTCCACATGCGGGTTTCACATGCCACAAACTCCACGTTCACAGGCAACTTCAGCGCCACAGCCATTTTCAGATAGCCCTCAATGCAAAGGCTCTAGACGCAAATATTGGTGTGAGAGCTAATTCAATCAAGGAAACACTGCATGTTGCTGAAGGGCATATTGAAGAAGGATCAGCCGAGTGGTTCTTGTGGGAGAACAACTCCATTTGGCTCACTAACTTCACACACCATCAGGCTTTCAAGCAGCTCTCAAGGAAACTCAGTTTTCACACTCTATGCTTAGTGCCCTTTGAGTGCATTATCTAGGAATGAACCTGGTAGAGCATCCCACACAAACGAATGCTCCACATGCGGGTTTCACATGCCACCAACTCCACATTCACAGGCAACTTCAGTGCCACAGCCATTTTCAGATAGCATTCAATGCAAAGCCTCTAGATGTAAATATTGGTGTGAGAACTAATTCAATCAAGGAAACACTGCATGTTGGTGAAGGGCATATTGAAGAAGGATCAGCCGAGTGGTTCTTGTGGGAGAACAACTCCATTTGGCTCACTAACTTCACACACCATCAGGCTTCCAAGCAGCTCTCAAGGAAACTCAGTTTTCTCACTCTATGCTTAGTGCCCTTTGTGTGCCTTGGATTGAAATGAAGCTTGGTGAGCATCACACACAAACGAATGCTCCACATGCGGGTTTCACATGCCACCAACTCCACATTCACAGGCAACTTCAGTGCCACAGCCATTTTCAGATAGCCCTCAATGCAAAGCCTCTAGATGTAAATATTGGTGTGAGAGCTAATTCAATCAAGGAAACACTGCATGTTGGTGAAGGGCATATTGAAGAAGGATCAGCCGAGTGGTTCTTGTGGGAGAACAACTCCATTTGGCTCACTAACTTCACACACCATCAGTCTTCCAAGCAGCTCTCAAGGAAACTCAGTTTTCACACTCTATGCTTAGTGCCCTTTGAGTGCATTATCTAGGAATGAACCTGGTAGAGCATCCCACACAAACGAATGCTCCACATGCGGGTTTCACATGCCACCAACTCCACATTCACAGGCAACTTCAGCGCCACAGCCATTTTCAGATAGCCCTCAATGCAAAGGCTCTAGACGCAAATATTGGTGTGAGAGCTAATTCAATCAAGGAAACACTGCATGTTGGTGAAGGGCATATTGAAGAAGGATCAGCCGAGTGGTTCTTGTGGGAGAACAACTCCATTTGGCTCACTAACTTCACACACCATCAGGCTTCCAAGCAGCTCTCAAGGAAACTCAGTTTTCACACTCTATGATTAGTGCCCTTTGAGTGCATTATCTAGGAATGAATCTAGTAGAGCATCCCACACAAACGAATGCTCCACATGCGGGTTTCACATGCCACCAACTCCACGTTCACAGGCAACTTCAGCGCCACAGCCATTTTCAGATAGCCCTCAATGCAAAGGCTCTAGACGCAAATATTGGTGTGAGAGCTAATTCAATCAAGGAAACACTGCATGTTGCTGAAGGGCATATTGAAGAAGGATCAGCCGAGTGGTTCTTGTGGGAGAACAACTCCATTTGGCTCACTAACTTCACACACCATCAGGCTTCCAAGCAGCTCTCAAGGAAACTGTTTTCACACTCTATGCTTAGTGCCCTTTGTGAGCCTTGGATTGAAATGAATCTTGGTGAGCATCCCACACAAACGAATGCTCCACATGCGGGTTTCACATGCCACCAACTCCACATTCTCAGGCAACTTCAGCGCCACAGCTATTTTCAGATAGCCCTCAATGCAAAGGCTCTAGACGCAAATATTGGTGTGAGAGCTAATTCAATCAAGGAAACACTGCATGTTGGTGAAGGGCATATTGAAGAAGGATCAACCAAGTGGTCCTTGTGGGAGAACAACTCCATTTGGCTCACTAACTTCACACACCATCAGGCTTCCAAGCAGCTCTCAAGGAAACTCAGTTTTCACACTCTATGCTTAGTGCCCTTTTTGTGCCTTGGATTGAAATGAAGCTTGGTGAGCATCCCACACAAACGAATGCTCCACATGCGGGTTTCACATGCCACCAACTCCACATTCTCAGGCAACTTCAGTGCCACAGCCATTTTCAGATAGCCCTCAATGCAAAGCCTCTAGATGTAAATATTGGTGTGAGAGCTAATTCAATCAAGGAAACACTGCATGTTGGTGAAGGGCATATTGAAGAAGGATCAACCGAGTGGTTCTTGTGGGAGAACAACTCCATTTTGCTCACTAACTTCACACACCATCAGGCTTCCAAGCAGCTCTCAAGGAAACTCAGTTTTCACACTCTATGCTAGTGCCCTTTGAGTGCATTATCTAGGAATGAACTTGGTAGAGCATCCCACACAAACGAATGCTCCACATGCGGGTTTCACATGCCACCAACTCCACATTCACAGGCAACTTCAGTGCCACAGCCATTTTCAGATAGCCCTCAATGCAAAGCCTCTAGATGTAAATATTGGTGTGAGAGCTAATTCAATCAAGGAAACACTGCATGTTGCTGAAGGGCATATTGAAGAAGGATCAGCCGAGTGGTTCTTGTGGGAGAACAACTCCATTTGGCTCACTAACTTCACACACCATCAGGCTTCCAAGCAGCTCTCAAGGAAACTGTTTTCACACTCTATGCTTAGTGCCCTTTGTGTGCCTTGGATTGAAATGAAGCTTGGTGAGCATCCCACACAAACGAATGCTCCACATGCGGGTTTCACATGCCACCAACTCCACATTCTCAGGCAACTTCAGCGCCACAGCCATTTTCAGATAGCCCTCAATGCAAAGGCTCTAGACGCAAATATTGGTGTGAGAGCTAATTCAATCAAGGAAACACTGCATGTTGGTGAAGGGCATATTGAAGAAGGATCAGCCGAGTGTTTCTTTGGGAGAACAACTCCATTTGGCTCACTAACTTCACACACCATCAGGCTTCCAAGCAGCTCTCAAGGAAACTCAGTTTTCACACTCTATGCTTAGTGCCCATTGAGTGCATTATCTAGGAATGAACCTGGTAGAGCATCCCACACAAACGAATGCTCCACATGCGGGTTTCACATGCCACCAACTCCACATTCACAGGCAACTTCAGCGCCACAGCCATTTTCAGATAGCCCTCAATGCAAAGGCTCTAGACGCAAATATTGGTGTGAGAGCTAATTCAATCAAGGAAACACTGCATGTTGGTGAAGGGCATATTGAAGAAGGATCAGCCGAGTGGTTCTTGTGGGAGTACAACTCCATTTGGCTCACTAACTTCACACACCATCAGGCTTCCAAGCAGCTCTCAAGGAAACTCAGTTTTCACACTCTATGCTTAGTGCCCTTTGAGTGCATTATCTAGGAATGAACCTGGTAGAGCATCCCACACAAACGAATGCTCCACATGCGGGTTTCACATGCCACCAACTCCACATTCACAGGCAACTTCAGCGCCACAGCCGTTTTCAGGTAGCCCTCAATGCAAAGGCTCTAGACGCAAATATTGGTGTGAGAGCTAATTCAATCAAGGAAACAATGCATGTTGGTGAAGGGCATATTGAAGAAGGATCAGCCGAGTGTTTCTTTGGGAGAACAACTCCATTTGACTCACAAACTTCACACACCATCAGGCTTCCAAGCAGCTCTCAAGGAAACTCAGTTTTCACACTCTATGCTTAGTGCCCTTTGAGTGCATTATCTAGGAATGAACCTGGTAGAGCATCCCACACAAACGAATGCTCCACATGCGGGTTTCACATGCCACCAACTCCACATTCACAGGCAACTTCAGCGCCACAGCCATTTTCAGATAGCCCTCAATGCAAAGGCTCTAGACGCAAATATTGGTGTGAGAGCTAATTCAATCAAGGAAACACTGCATGTTGGTGAAGGGCATATTGAAGAAGGATCAGCCGAGTGGTTCTTGTGGGAGAACAACTCCATTTGGCTCACTAACTTCACACACCATCAGGCTTCCAAGCAGCTCTCAAGGAAACTCAGTTTTCACACTCTATGCTAGTGCCCTTTGAGTGCATTATCTAGGAATGAACCTGGTAGAGCATCCCACACAAACGAATGCTCCACATGCGGGTTTCACATGCCACCAACTCCACATTCACAGGCAACTTCAGCGCCACAGCCGTTTTCAGATAGCCCTCAATGCAAAGGCTCTAGACGCAAATATTGGTGTGAGAGCTAATTCAATCAAGGAAACACTGCATGTTGGTGAAGGGCATATTGAAGAAGGATAAGCCGAGTGGTTCTTGTGGGAGAACAACTCCATTTGGCTCACTAACTTCACACACCATCAGGCTTCCAAGCAGCTCTCAAGGAAACTCAGTTTTCACACTCTATGCTTAGTGCCCTTTGTGTGCCTTGGATTTAAATGAAGCTTGGTGAGCATCCCACACAAACGAATGCTCCACATGCGGGTTTCACATGCCACCAACTCCACATTCACAGGCAACTTCAGTGCCACAGCCGCTTTCAGATAGCCCTCAATGCAAAGGCTCTAGACGCAAATATTGGTGTGAGAGCTAATTCAATCAAGGAAACACTGCATGTTGGTGAAGGGCATATTGAAGAAGGATCAGCCGAGTGGTTCTTGTGGGAGAACAACTCCATTTGGCTCACTAACTTCACACACCATCAGGCTTCCAAGCAGCTCTCAAGGAAACTCAGTTTTCACACTCTATGCTTAGTGCCCTTTCACTGCATTATCTAGGAATGAACCTGGTAGAGCATCCCACACAAACGAATGCTCCACATGCGGGTTTCACATGCCACCAACTCCACATTCACAGGCAACTTCAGCGCCACAGCCGTTTTCAGATAGCCCTCAATGCAAAGGCTCTAGACGCAAATATTGGTGTGAGAGCTAATTCAATCAAGGAAACACTGCATGTTGGTGAAGGGCATATTGAAGAAGGATCAGCCGAGTGGTTCTTGTGGGAGAACAACTCCATTTGGCTCACTAACTTCACACACCATCAGGCTTCCAAGCAGCTCTCAAGGAAACTCAGTTTTCACACTCTATGCTTAGTGCCCTTTGAGTGCATTATCTAGGAATGAACCTGGTAGAGCATCCCACACAAACGAATGCTCCACATGCGGGTTTCACATGCCACCAACTCCACATGCACAGGCAACTTCAGCGCCACAGCCGCTTTCAGATAGCCCTCAATGCAAAGGCTCTAGACGCAAATATTGGTGTGAGAGCTAATACAATCAAGGAAACACTGCATGTTGCTGAAGGGCATATTAAAGAATAATCAGCCGACAAGTTCTTGTGGGAGAACAACTCCATTTGGCTCACTAACTTCACACACCATCAGGCTTCCAAGCAGCTCTCAAGGAAACTCAGTTTTCACACTCTATGCTTAGCGCCCTTTGAGTGGCTAGGACTGAAATGAATCTTGGTGAGCATCCCACACAAACGAATGCTCCACATGCGGGTTTCACATGCCACCAACTCCACATTCACAGGCAACTTCAGCGCCACAGCCGTTTTCAGATAGCCCTCAATGCAAAGGCTCTAGACGCAAATATTGGTGTGAGAGCTAATTCAATCAAGGAAACACTGCATGTTGGTGAAGGGCATATTGAAGAAGGATCAACCAAGTGATTCTTGTGGGAGAACAACTCCATTTGGCTCACTAACTTCACACACCATCAGGCTTCCAAGCAGCTCTCAAGGAAACTCAGTTTTCACACTCTATGCTTAGTGCCCTTTGAGTGCATTATCTAGGAATGAACCTGGTAGAGCATCCCACACAAACGAATGCTCCACATGCGGGTTTCACATGCCACCAACTCCACATTCACAGGCAACTTCAGCGCCACAGCCGTTTTCAGATAGCCCTCAATGCAAAGGCTCTAGACGCAAATATTGGTGTGAGAGCTAATTCAATCAAGGAAACACTGCATGTTGGTTAAGGGCATATTGAAGAAGGATAAGCCGAGTGGTTCTTGTGGGAGAACAACTCCATTTGGCTCACAAACTTCACACACCATCAGGCTTCCAAGCAGCTCTCAAGGAAACTCAGTTTTCACACTCTATGCTTAGTGCCCTTTTTGTGCCTTGGATTGAAATGAAGCTTGGTGAGCATCCCACACAAACGAATGCTCCACATGCGGGTTTCACATGCCACCAACTCCACATTCTCAGGCAACTTCAGTGCCACAGCCATTTTCAGATAGCCCTCAATGCAAAGCCTCTAGATGTAAATATTGGTGTGAGAGCTAATTCAATCAAGGAAACACTGCATGTTGGTGAAGGGCATATTGAAGAAGGATCAACCGAGTGGTTCTTGTGGGAGAACAACTCCATTTTGCTCACTAACTTCACACACCATCAGGCTTCCAAGCAGCTCTCAAGGAAACTCAGTTTTCACACTCTATGCTAGTGCCCTTTGAGTGCATTATCTAGGAATGAACTTGGTAGAGCATCCCACACAAACGAATGCTCCACATGCGGGTTTCACATGCCACCAACTCCACATTCACAGGCAACTTCAGTGCCACAGCCATTTTCAGATAGCCCTCAATGCAAAGCCTCTAGATGTAAATATTGGTGTGAGAGCTAATTCAATCAAGGAAACACTGCATGTTGCTGAAGGGCATATTGAAGAAGGATCAGCCGAGTGGTTCTTGTGGGAGAACAACTCCATTTGGCTCACTAACTTCACACACCATCAGGCTTCCAAGCAGCTCTCAAGGAAACTGTTTTCACACTCTATGCTTAGTGCCCTTTGTGTGCCTTGGATTGAAATGAAGCTTGGTGAGCATCCCACACAAACGAATGCTCCACATGCGGGTTTCACATGCCACCAACTCCACATTCTCAGGCAACTTCAGCGCCACAGCCATTTTCAGATAGCCCTCAATGCAAAGGCTCTAGACGCAAATATTGGTGTGAGAGCTAATTCAATCAAGGAAACACTGCATGTTGGTGAAGGGCATATTGAAGAAGGATCAGCCGAGTGTTTCTTTGGGAGAACAACTCCATTTGGCTCACTAACTTCACACACCATCAGGCTTCCAAGCAGCTCTCAAGGAAACTCAGTTTTCACACTCTATGCTTAGTGCCCATTGAGTGCATTATCTAGGAATGAACCTGGTAGAGCATCCCACACAAACGAATGCTCCACATGCGGGTTTCACATGCCACCAACTCCACATTCACAGGCAACTTCAGCGCCACAGCCATTTTCAGATAGCCCTCAATGCAAAGGCTCTAGACGCAAATATTGGTGTGAGAGCTAATTCAATCAAGGAAACACTGCATGTTGGTGAAGGGCATATTGAAGAAGGATCAGCCGAGTGGTTCTTGTGGGAGAACAACTCCATTTGGCTCACTAACTTCACACACCATCAGGCTTCCAAGCAGCTCTCAAGGAAACTCAGTTTTCACACTCTATGCTTAGTGCCCTTTGAGTGCATTATCTAGGAATGAACCTGGTAGAGCATCCCACACAAACGAATGCTCCACATGCGGGTTTCACATGCCACCAACTCCACATTCACAGGCAACTTCAGCGCCACAGCCGTTTTCAGGTAGCCCTCAATGCAAAGGCTCTAGACGCAAATATTGGTGTGAGAGCTAATTCAATCAAGGAAACAATGCATGTTGGTGAAGGGCATATTGAAGAAGGATCAGCCGAGTGTTTCTTTGGGAGAACAACTCCATTTGACTCACAAACTTCACACACCATCAGGCTTCCAAGCAGCTCTCAAGGAAACTCAGTTTTCACACTCTATGCTTAGTGCCCTTTGAGTGCATTATCTAGGAATGAACCTGGTAGAGCATCCCACACAAACGAATGCTCCACATGCGGGTTTCACATGCCACCAACTCCACATTCACAGGCAACTTCAGCGCCACAGCCATTTTCAGATAGCCCTCAATGCAAAGGCTCTAGACGCAAATATTGGTGTGAGAGCTAATTCAATCAAGGAAACACTGCATGTTGGTGAAGGGCATATTGAAGAAGGATCAGCCGAGTGGTTCTTGTGGGAGAACAACTCCATTTGGCTCACTAACTTCACACACCATCAGGCTTCCAAGCAGCTCTCAAGGAAACTCAGTTTTCACACTCTATGCTAGTGCCCTTTGAGTGCATTATCTAGGAATGAACCTGGTAGAGCATCCCACACAAACGAATGCTCCACATGCGGGTTTCACATGCCACCAACTCCACATTCACAGGCAACTTCAGCGCCACAGCCGTTTTCAGATAGCCCTCAATGCAAAGGCTCTAGACGCAAATATTGGTGTGAGAGCTAATTCAATCAAGGAAACACTGCATGTTGGTGAAGGGCATATTGAAGAAGGATAAGCCGAGTGGTTCTTGTGGGAGAACAACTCCATTTGGCTCACTAACTTCACACACCATCAGGCTTCCAAGCAGCTCTCAAGGAAACTCAGTTTTCACACTCTATGCTTAGTGCCCTTTGTGTGCCTTGGATTTAAATGAAGCTTGGTGAGCATCCCACACAAACGAATGCTCCACATGCGGGTTTCACATGCCACCAACTCCACATTCACAGGCAACTTCAGTGCCACAGCCGCTTTCAGATAGCCCTCAATGCAAAGGCTCTAGACGCAAATATTGGTGTGAGAGCTAATTCAATCAAGGAAACACTGCATGTTGGTGAAGGGCATATTGAAGAAGGATCAGCCGAGTGGTTCTTGTGGGAGAACAACTCCATTTGGCTCACTAACTTCACACACCATCAGGCTTCCAAGCAGCTCTCAAGGAAACTCAGTTTTCACACTCTATGCTTAGTGCCCTTTCACTGCATTATCTAGGAATGAACCTGGTAGAGCATCCCACACAAACGAATGCTCCACATGCGGGTTTCACATGCCACCAACTCCACATTCACAGGCAACTTCAGCGCCACAGCCGTTTTCAGATAGCCCTCAATGCAAAGGCTCTAGACGCAAATATTGGTGTGAGAGCTAATTCAATCAAGGAAACACTGCATGTTGGTGAAGGGCATATTGAAGAAGGATCAGCCGAGTGGTTCTTGTGGGAGAACAACTCCATTTGGCTCACTAACTTCACACACCATCAGGCTTCCAAGCAGCTCTCAAGGAAACTCAGTTTTCACACTCTATGCTTAGTGCCCTTTGAGTGCATTATCTAGGAATGAACCTGGTAGAGCATCCCACACAAACGAATGCTCCACATGCGGGTTTCACATGCCACCAACTCCACATGCACAGGCAACTTCAGCGCCACAGCCGCTTTCAGATAGCCCTCAATGCAAAGGCTCTAGACGCAAATATTGGTGTGAGAGCTAATACAATCAAGGAAACACTGCATGTTGCTGAAGGGCATATTAAAGAATAATCAGCCGACAAGTTCTTGTGGGAGAACAACTCCATTTGGCTCACTAACTTCACACACCATCAGGCTTCCAAGCAGCTCTCAAGGAAACTCAGTTTTCACACTCTATGCTTAGCGCCCTTTGAGTGGCTAGGACTGAAATGAATCTTGGTGAGCATCCCACACAAACGAATGCTCCACATGCGGGTTTCACATGCCACCAACTCCACATTCACAGGCAACTTCAGCGCCACAGCCGTTTTCAGATAGCCCTCAATGCAAAGGCTCTAGACGCAAATATTGGTGTGAGAGCTAATTCAATCAAGGAAACACTGCATGTTGGTGAAGGGCATATTGAAGAAGGATCAACCAAGTGATCCTTGTGGGAGAACAACTCCATTTGGCTCACTAACTTCACACACCATCAGGCTTCCAAGCAGCTCTCAAGGAAACTCAGTTTTCACACTCTATGCTTAGTGCCCTTTGAGTGCATTATCTAGGAATGAACCTGGTAGAGCATCCCACACAAACGAATGCTCCACATGCGGGTTTCACATGCCACCAACTCCACATTCACAGGCAACTTCAGCGCCACAGCCGTTTTCAGATAGCCCTCAATGCAAAGGCTCTAGACGCAAATATTGGTGTGAGAGCTAATTCAATCAAGGAAACACTGCATGTTGGTTAAGGGCATATTGAAGAAGGATAAGCCGAGTGGTTCTTGTGGGAGAACAACTCCATTTGGCTCACAAACTTCACACACCATCAGGCTTCCAAGCAGCTCTCAAGGAAACTCAGTTTTCACACTCTATGCTTAGTGCCCTTTGAGTGCCTAGGACTGAAATGAAGCTTGCTGAACATCCCACACAAACGAATGCTCCACATGCGGGTTCCACATGCCACCAACTCCACATGCTCAGGCAACTTCAGTGCCACAGCCATTTTCAGATAGCATTTAATGCAAAGCCTCTAGATGTAAATATTGGTGTGAGAGCTAATTCAATCAAGGAAACACTGCATGTTGGTGAAGGGCATATTGAAGAAGAATCAGCCGAGTGGTTCTTGTGGGAGAACAACTCCATTTGGCTCACTAACCTCACACACCATCAGGCTTCCAAGCAGCTCTCAAGGAAACTCAGTTTTCACACTCTATGATTAGTGCCCTTTGAGTGCCTAGGACTGGAATGAATCTTGGTGAGCATCCCACACAAACGAATGCTCCACATGCGGGTTCCACATGCCACCAACTCCACATTCTCAGGCAACTTCAGCGCCACAGCCATTTTCAGATAGCCCTCAATGCAAAGGCTCTAGACGCAAATATTGGTGTGAGAGCTAATTCAATCAAAGAAACACTGCATGTTGGTGAAGGGCATATTGAAGAAGGATCAACCAAGTGATCCTTGTGCGAGAACAACTCCATTTGGCTCACTAACTTCACACACCATCAGGCTTCCAAGCAGCTCTCAAGGAAACTCAGTTTTCACACTCTATGCTTAGTGCCCTTTCACTGCATTATCTAGGAATGAACCTGGTAGAGCATCCCACACAAACGAATGCTCCACATGCGGGTTTCACATGCCACCAACTCCACATTCACAGGCAACTTCAGCGCCACAGCCGTTTTCAGATAGCCCTCAATGCAAAGGCTCTAGACGCAAATATTGGTGTGAGAGCTAATTCAATCAAGGAAACACTGCATGTTGGTGAAGGGCATATTGAAGAAGGATAAGCCGAGTGGTTCTTGTGGGAGAACAACTCCATTTGGCTCACAAACTTCACACACCATCAGGCTTCCAAGCAGCTCTCAAGGAAACTCAGTTTTCACACTCTATGCTTAGTGCCCTTTGTGTGCCTAGGACTGAAATGAAGCTTGCTGAACATCCCACACAAACGGATGCTCCACATGCGGGTTCCACATGCCACCAACTCCACATTCTCAGGCAACTTCAGCGCCACAGCCATTTTCAGATAGCCCTCAATGCAAAGGCTCTAGACGCAAATATTGGTGTGAGAGCTAATTCAATCAAGGAAACACTGCATGTTGGTGAAGGGCATATTGAAGAAGGATCAGCCGAGTGGTTCTTGTGGGAGAACAACTCCATTTGGCTCACTAACTTCACACACCATCAGGCTTCCAAGCAGCTCTCAAGGAAACTCAGTTTTCACACTCTATGCTTAGTGACCTTTGAGTGCATTATCTAGGAATGAACCTGGTAGAGCATCCCACACAAACGAATGCTCCACATGCGGGTTCCACATGCCACCAACTCCACATTCACAGGCAACTTCAGCGCCACAGCCGTTTTCAGATAGCCCTCAATGCAAAGCCTCTAGACGCAAATATTGGTGTGAGAGCTAATTCAATCAAGGAAACACTGCATGTTGGTGAAGGGCATATTGAAGAAGGATCAGCCGAGTGGTTCTTGTGGGAGAACAACTCCATTTGGCTCACTAACTTCACACACCATCAGGCTTCCAAGCAGCTCTCAAGGAAACTCAGTTTTCACACTCTATGCTTAGTGCCCTTTGAGTGCCAAGGACTGAAATGAAGCTTGGTGAGCATCCCACACAAACGAATGCTCCACATGCGGGTTTCACATGCCACCAACTCCACATTCACAGGCAACTTCAGCGCCACAGCCATTTTCAGATAGCCCTCAATGCAAAGGCTCTAGACGCAAATATTGGTGTGAGAGCTAATTCAATCAAGGAAACACTGCATGTTGGTGAAGGGCATATTGAAGAAGGATCAGCCGAGTGATCCTTGTGCGAGAACAACTCCATTTGGCTCACTAACTTCACACACCATCAGGCTTCCAAGCAGCTCTCAAGGAAACTCAGTTTTCACACTCTATGCTTAGTGCCCTTTGAGTGCATTATCTAGGAATGAATCTAGTAGAGCATCCCACACAAACGAATGCTCCACATGCGGGTTTCACATGCCACCAACTCCACATTCACAGGCAACTTCAGCGCCACAGCCGTTTTCAGATAGCCCTCAATGCAAAGGCTCTAGACGCAAATATTGGTGTGAGAGCTAATTCAATCAAGGAAACACTGCATGTTGGTGAAGGGCATATTGAAGAAGGATCAGCCGAGTGGTTCTTGTGAAAGAACAACTCCATTTGACTCACTAACTTCACACACCATCAGGCTTCCAAGCAGCTCTCAAGGAAACTCAGTTTTCACACTCTATGCTTAGTGCCCTTTCACTGCATTATCTAGGAATGAACCTGGTAGAGCATCCCACACAAACGAATGCTCCACATGCGGGTTTCACATGCCACCAACTCCACATTCACAGGCAACTTCAGCGCCACAGCCGCTTTCAGATAGCCCTCAATGCAAAGGCTCTAGATGCAAATATTGGTGTGAGAGCTAATTCAATCAAGGAAACACTGCATGTTGGTGAAGGGCATATTGAAGAAGGATCAGCCGAGTGGTTCTTGTGGGAGAACAACTCCATTTGGCTCACTAACTTCACACACCATGAGCCTTCCAAGCAGCTCTCAAGGAAACTCAGTTTTCACACTCTATGCTTAGTGCCCTTTGAGTGGCTAGGACTGAAATGAATCTTGGTGAGCATCCCACACAAACGAATGCTCCACATGCGGGTTCCACATGCTACCAACTCCACATTCTCAGGCAACTTCAGCGCCACAGCCGTTTTCAGATAGCCCTCAATGCAAAGGCTCTAGACGCAAATATTGGTGTGAGAGCTAATTCAATCAAGGAAACACTGCATGTTGGTGAAGGGCATATTGAAGAAGGATCAACCAAGTGATCCTTGTGCGAGAACAACTCCATTTGGCTCACTAACTTCACACACCATCAGGCTTCCAAGCAGCTCTCAAGGAAACTCAGTTTTCACACTCTATGCTTAGTGAACTTTGAGTGCATTATCTAGGAATGAACCTGGTAGAGCATCCCACACAAACGAATGCTCCACATGCGGGTTTCACATGCCACCAACTCCACATTCACAGGCAACTTCAGCGCCACAGCCGTTTTCAGATAGCCCTCAATGCAAAGGCTCTAGACGCAAATATTGGTGTGAGAGCTAATTCAATCAAGGAAACACTGCATGTTGGTTAAGGGCATATTGAAGAAGGATAAGCCGAGTGGTTCTTGTGGGAGAACAACTCCATTTGGCTCACTAACTTCAGACACCATCAGGCTTCCAAGCAGCTCTCAAGGAAACTCAGTTTTCACACTCTATGCTTAGTGCCCTTTGAGTGCCTTGGATTGAAATGAAGCTTGGTGAGCATCCCACACAAACGAATGCCTCATATGCGGGTTCCACATGCCACCAACTCCACATTCTCAGGCAACTTCAGTGCCACAGGTGTTTTCAGATAGCCCTCAATGCAAAGGCTCTAGACGCAAATATTGGTGTGAGAGCTAATTCAATCAAGGAAACACTGCATGTTGGTGAAGGGCATATTGAAGAAGGATCAGCCGAGTGGTTCTTGTGGGAGAACAACTCCATTTGGCTCACTAACTTCACACACCATCAGGCTTCCAAACAGCTCTCAAGGAAACTCAGTTTTCACACTCTATGCTTAGTGCCCTTTGAGTGCCTAGGACTGAAATGAATCTTGGTGAGCATCCCACACAAACGAATGCCTCATATGCGGGTTCCACATGCCACCAACTCCACATTCACAGGCAACTTCAGCGCCACAGCCATTTTCAGATAGCCCTCAATGCAAAGGCTCTAGACGCAAATATTGGTGTGAGAGCTAATTCAATCAAGGAAACACTGCATGTTGGTGAAGGGCATATTGAAGAAGGATCAGCCGAGTGGTTCTTGTGGGAGAACAACTCCATTTGGCTCACTAACTTCACACACCATCAGGCTTCCAAGCAGCTTTCAAGGAAACTCAGTTTTCACACTCTATGCTTAGTGCCCTTTCACTGCATTATCTAGGAATGAACCTGGTAGAGCATCCCACACAAACAAATGCTCCACATGCGGATTTCACATGCCACCAACTCCACATTCACAGGCAACTTCAGCGCCACAGCCGCTTTCAGATAGCCCTCAATGCAAAGGCTCTAGACGCAAATATTGGTTTGAGAGCTAATTCAATCAAGGAAACACTGCATGTTGGTGAAGGGCATATTGAAGAAGGATCAGCCGAGTGGTTCTTGTGGGAGAACAACTCCATTTGGCTCACTAACTTCACACACCATCAGGCTTCCAAGCAGTTCTCAAGGAAACTCAGTTTTCACACTCTATGCTTAGTGCCCTTTGAGTGTCGAGGACTGAAATGAATCTTGGTAGAGCATCCCACACAA
The DNA here is from genome assembly GCF_030435755.1 of Ochotona princeps. Taxonomy (NCBI): domain Eukaryota; kingdom Metazoa; phylum Chordata; class Mammalia; order Lagomorpha; family Ochotonidae; genus Ochotona; species Ochotona princeps. Next base: position 58,782 of record NW_026697195.1, on the reverse strand, counting down.
ACGAATGCTCCACATGCGGGTTCCACATGCCACCAACTCCACATTCACAGGCAAATTCAGCGCCACAGCCGTTTTCAGATAGCCCTCAATGCAAAGGCTCTAGACGCAAATATTGGTGTGAGAGCTAATTCAATCAAGGAAACACTGCATGTTGGTGAAGGGCATATTGAAGAAGGATCAGCCGAGTGGTTCTTGTGGGAGAACAACTCCATTTGGCTCACTAACTTCACACACCATCAGGCTTCCAAGCAGCTCTCAAGGAAACTCAGTTTTCACACTCTATGCTTAGTGCACTTTGAGCGATTTATCTAGGAATGAATCTAGTAGAGCATCCCACACAAACGAATGCTCCACATGCGGGTTTCACATGCCACCAACTCCACATTCACAGGCAACTTCAGCGCCACAGCAGTTTTCAGATAGCCCTCAATGCAAAGGCTCTAGACGCAAATATTGGTGTGAGAGCTAATTCAATCAAGGAAACACTGCATGTTGGTGAAGGGCATATTGAAGAAGGATCAGCCGAGTGGTTCTTGTGGGAGAACAACTCCATTTGGCTCACTAACTTCAGACACCATCAGGCTTCCAAGCAGCTCTCAAGGAAACTCAGTTTTCACACTCTATGCTTAGTGCCCTTTGAGTGCATTATCTAGGAATGAACCTGGTAGAGCATCCCACACAAACGAATGCTCCACATGCGGGTTTCACATGCCACCAACTCCACATTCACAGGCAACTTCAGCGCCACAGCCGTTTTCAGATAGCCCTCAATGCAAAGGCTCTAGACGCAAATATTGGTGTGAGAGCTAATTCAATGAAGGAAACACTGCATGTTGGTGAAGGGCATATTGAAGAAGGATCAGCCGAGTGGTTCTTGTGGGAGAACAACTCCATTTGGCTCACTAACTTCACACACCATCAGGCTTCCAAGCAGCTCTCAAGGAAACTCAGTTTTCACACTCTATGCTTAGTGCCCTTTGAGTGCATTATCTAGGAATGAACCTGGTAGAGCATCCCACACAAACGAATGCTCCAGATGCGGGTTCCACATGCCACCAACTCCACATTCACAGGCAACTTCAGCGCCACAGCCGTTTTCAGATAGCCCTCAATGCAAAGGCTCTAGACGCAAATATTGGTGTGAGAGCTAATTCAATCAAGGAAACACTGCATGTTGGTGAAGGGCATATTGAAGAAGGATCAGCCGAGTGGTTCTTGTGGGAGAACAACTCCATTTGGCTCACTAACTTCAGACACCATCAGGCTTCCAAGCAGCTCTCAAGGAAACTCAGTTTTCACACTCTATGCTTAGTGCCCTTTGAGTGCCTTGGATTGAAATGAAGCTTGGTGAGCATCCCACACAAACGAATGCTCCACATGCGGGTTCCACATGCCACCAACTCCACATTCTCAGGCAACTTCAGTGCCACAGGTGTTTTCAGATAGCCCTCAATGCAAAGGCTCTAGACGCAAATATTGGTGTGAGAGCTAATTCAATCAAGGAAACACTGCATGTTGGTGAAGGGCATATTGAAGAAGGATCAGCCGAGTGGTTCTTGTGGGAGAACAACTCCATTTGGCTCACTAACTTCACACACCATCAGGCTTCCAAACAGCTCTCAAGGAAACTCAGTTTTCACACTCTATGCTTAGTGCCCTTTGAGTGCCTAGGACTGAAATGAATCTTGGTGAGCATCCCACACAAACGAATGCCTCATATGCGGGTTCCACATGCCACCAACTCCACATTCACAGGCAACTTCAGCGCCACAGCCATTTTCAGATAGCCCTCAATGCAAAGGCTCTAGACGCAAATATTGGTGTGAGAGCTAATTCAATCAAGGAAACACTGCATGTTGGTGAAGGGCATATTGAAGAAGGATCAGCCGAGTGGTTCTTGTGGGAGAACAACTCCATTTGGCTCACTAACTTCACACACCATCAGGCTTCCAAGCAGCTTTCAAGGAAACTCAGTTTTGACACTCTATGCTTAGTGCCCTTTCACTGCATTATCTAGGAATGAACCTGGTAGAGCATCCCACACAAACAAATGCTCCACATGCGGGTTTCACATGCCACCAACTCCACATTCACAGGCAACTTCAGCGCCACAGCCGCTTTCAGATAGCCCTCAATGCAAAGGCTCTAGACGCAAATATTGGTTTGAGAGCTAATTCAATCAAGGAAACACTGCATGTTGGTGAAGGGCATATTGAAGAAGGATCAGCCGAGTGGTTCTTGTGGGAGAACAACTCCATTTGGCTCACTAACTTCACACACCATCAGGCTTCCAAGCAGTTCTCAAGGAAACTCAGTTTTCACACTCTATGCTAGTGCCCTTTGAGTGTCGAGGACTGAAATGAATCTTGGTGAGCATCCCACACAAACGAATGCTCCACATGCGGGTTCCACATGCCACCAACTCCACATTCACAGGCAAATTCAGCGCCACAGCCGTTTTCAGATAGCCCTCAATGCAAAGGCTCTAGACGCAAATATTGGTGTGAGAGCTAATTCAATCAAGGAAACACTGCATGTTGGTGAAGGGCATATTGAAGAAGGATCAGCCGAGTGGTTCTTGTGGGAGAACAACTCCATTTGGCTCACTAACTTCACACACCATCAGGCTTCCAAGCAGCTCTCAAGGAAACTCAGTTTTCACACTCTATGCTTAGTGCACTTTGAGCGCATTATCTAGGAATGAATCTAGTAGAGCATCCCACACAAACGAATGCTCCACATGCGGGTTTCACATGCCACCAACTCCACATTCACAGGCAACTTCAGCGCCACAGCAGTTTTCAGATAGCCCTCAATGCAAAGGCTCTAGACGCAAATATTGGTGTGAGAGCTAATTCAATCAAGGAAACACTGCATGTTGGTGAAGGGCATATTGAAGAAGGATCAGCCGAGTGGTTCTTGTGGGAGAACAACTCCATTTGGCTCACTAACTTCACACACCATCAGGCTTCCAAGCAGCTCTCAAGGAAACTCAGTTTTCACACTCTATGCTTAGTGCCCTTTGAGTGCATTATCTAGGAATGAACCTGGTAGAGCATCCCACACAAACGAATGCTCCACATGCGGGTTTCACATGCCACCAACTCCACATTCACAGGCAACTTCAGCGCCACAGCCGTTGTCAGATAGCCCTCAATGCAAAGGCTCTAGACGCAAATATTGGTGTGAGAGCTAATTCAATGAAGGAAACACTGCATGTTGGTGAAGGGCATATTGAAGAAGGATCAGCCGAGTGGTTCTTGTGGGAGAACAACTCCATTTGGCTCACTAACTTCACACACCATCAGGCTTCCAAGCAGCTCTCAAGGAAACTCAGTTTTCACACTCTATGCTTAGTGCCCTTTGAGTGCATTATCTAGGAATGAACCTGGTAGAGCATCCCACACAAACGAATGCTCCACATGCGGGTTTCACATGCCACCAACTCCACATTCACAGGCAACTTCAGCGCCACAGCCGCTTTCAGATAGCCCTCAATGCAAAGGCTCTAGACGCAAATATTGGTGTGAGAGCTAATTCAATCAAGGAAACACTGCATGTTGGTGAAGGGCATATTGAAGAAGGATCAGCCGAGTGGTTCTTGTGGGGGAACAACTCCATTTGGCTCACTAACTTCACACACCATCAGGTTTCCAAGCAGCTCTCAAGGAAACTCAGTTTTCACACTCTATGCTTAGTGCACTTTGAGTGCATTATCTAGGAATGAACCTGGTAGAGCATCCCACACAAACGAATGCTCCACATGCGGGTTTCACATGCCACCAACTCCACATTCACAGGCAACTTCAGTGCCACAGCCGTTTTCAGATAGCCCTCAATGCAAAGGCTCTAGACGCAAATATTGGTGTGAGAGCTAATTCAATCACATGTTGGTGAAGGGCATATTGAAGAAGGATCAGCCGAGTGGTTCTTGTGGGAGAACAACTCCATTTGGCTCACTAACTTCACACACCATCAGGCTTCCAAGCAGCTCTCAAGGAAACTCAGTTTTCACACTCTATGCTTAGTGCCCTTTGAGTGCATTATCTAGGAATGAACCTGGTAGAGCATCCCACACAAACGAATGCTCCACATGCGGGTTTCACATGCCACCAACTCCACATGCACAGGCAACTTCAGCGCCACAGCCGCTTTCAGATAGCCCTCAATGCAAAGGCTCTAGACGCAAATATTGGTGTGAGAGCTAATACAATCAAGGAAACACTGCATGTTGCTGAAGGGCATATTAAAGAATAATCAGCCGACAAGTTCTTGTGGGAGAACAACTCCATTTGGCTCACTAACTTCACACACCATCAGGCTTCCAAGCAGCTCTCAAGGAAACTCAGTTTTCACACTCTATGCTTAGTGCCCTTTGAGTGCCTAGGACTGAAATGAATTTTGGTGAGCATTCCACACAAACGAATGCCTCATATGCGGGTTCCACATGCCACCAACTCCACATTCTCAGGCAACTTCAGCGCCACAGGTGTTTTCAGATAGCCCTCAATGCAAAGGCTCTAGACGCAAATATTGGTGTGAGAGCTAATTCAATCAAGGAAACACTGCATGTTGGTGAAGGGCATATTGAAGAAGGATCAGCCGAGTGGTTCTTGTGGGAGAACAACTCCATTTGGCTCACTTACTTCACACACCATCAGGCTTCCAAGCAGCTCTCAGGGAAACTCAGTTTTCACACTCTATGCTTAGTGCCCTTTGAGTGCATTATGTAGGAATGAATCTAGTAGAGCATCCCACACAAACGAATGCTCCACATGCGGGTTTCACATGCCACCAACTCCACATTCACAGGCAACTTCAGCGCCACAGCCATTTTCAGATAGCCCTCAATGCAAAGGCTCTAGACGCAAATATTGGTGTGAGAGCTAATTCAATCAAGGAAACACTGCATGTTGGTTAAGGGCATATTGAAGAAGGATCAGCCGAGTGGTTCTTGTGGGAGAACAACTCCATTTGGCTCACTAACTTCACACACCCTCAGGCTTCCAAGCAGCTCTCAAGGAAACTCAGTTTTCACACTCTATGCTTAGTGCCCTTTTTGTGCCTTGGATTGAAATGAAGCTTGGTGAGCATCCCACACAGACGAATGCTCCACATGCGGGTTCCACATGCCACCAACTCCACATGCTCAGGCAACTTCAGTGCCACAGCCATTTTCAGATAGCCCTCAATGCAAAGCCTCTAGATGTAAATATTGGTGTGAGAGCTAATTCAACCAAGGAAACACTGCATGTTGGTGAAGGGCATATTGAAGAAGGATCAACCGAGTAGTTCTTGTGGGAGAACAACTCCATTTGGCTCACTAACCTCACACACCATCAGGCTTCCAAGCAGCTCTCAAGGAAACTCAGTTTTCACACTCTATGCTTAGTGCCCTTTCACTACATTATCTAGGAATAAACCTGGTAGAGCATCCCACACAAACGAATGCTCCACATGCGGGTTCCACATGCCACCAACTCCACATTCACAGGTAACTTCAGCGCCACAGCCGTTTTCAGATAGCCCTCAATGCAAAGCCTCTAGACGCAAATATTGGTGTGAGAGCTAATTCAATCAAGGAAACACTGCATGTTGGTGAAGGGCATATTGAAGAAGAATCAGCAGAGTAGTTCTTGTGGGAGAACAACTCCATTTGGCTCACTAACTTCACACACCATCAGGCTTCCAAGCAGCTCTCAAGGAAACTCAGTTTTCACACTCTATGCTTAGTGCCCTTTGAGTGCCTAGGACTGTAATGAATCTTGGTGAGCATCCCACACAAACGAATGCTCCACATGCGGGTTCCACATGCCACCAACTCCACATTCTCAGGCAACTTCAGCGCCACAGCCATTTTCAGATAGCCCTCAATGCAAAGGCTCTAGACGCAAATATTGGTGTGAGAGCTAATTCAATCAAGGAAACACTGCATGTTGGTGAAGGGCAGATTGAAGAAGGATCAACCAAGTGATCCTTGTGCGAGAACAACTCCATTTGGCTCACTAACTTCACACACCATCAGGCTTCCAAGCAGCTCTCAAGGAAACTCAGTTTTCACACTCTATGCTTAGTGCCCTTTGAGTGCATTATCTAGGAATGAACCTGGTAGAGCATCCCACACAAACGAATGCTCCACATGCGGGTTTCACATGCCACCAACTCCACATTCACAGGCAACTTCAGCGCCACAGCCGCTTTCAGATAGCCCTCAATGCAAAGGCTCTAGACGCAAATATTGGTGTGAGAGCTAATTCAATCAAGGAAACACTGCATGTTGGTGAAGGGCATATTGAAGAAGGATCAGCCGAGTGGTTCTTGTGGGAGAACAACTCCATTTGGCTCACTAACTTCACACACCATCAGGCTTCCAAGCAGCTCTCAAGGAAACTCAGTTTTCACAATCTATGCTTAGTGCCCTTTGAGTGCCTAGGACTGAAATGAATCTTGGTGAGCATCCCACACAAACGAATGCTCCAAATGCGGGTTTCACATGCCACCAACTCCACATTCACAGGCAAATTCAGTGCCACAGCCATTTTCAGATAGCCCTCAATGCAAAGGCTCTAGACGCAAATATTGGTGTGAGAGCTAATTCAATCAAGGAAACACTGCATGTTGGTGAAGGGCATATTGAAGAAGGATCAGCCGAGTGGTACTTGTGGGAGAACAACTCCATTTGGCTCACTAACTTCACACACCATCAGGCTTCCAAGCAGCTCTCAAGGAAACTCAGTTTTCACACTCTATGCTTAGTGCCCTTTGAGTGCATTATCTAGGAATGAACCTGGTAGAGCATCCCACACAAACGAATGCTCCACATGCGGGTTTCACATGCCACCAACTCCACATTCACAGGCAACTTCAGCGCCACAGCAGTTTTCAGATAGCCCTCAATGCAAAGGCTCTAGACGCAAATATTGGTGTGAGAGCTAATTCAATCAAGGAAACACTGCATGTTGGTGAAGGGCATATTGAAGAAGGATCAGCCGAGTGGTTCTTGTGGGAGAACAACTCCATTTGGCTCACTAACTTCACACACCCTCAGGCTTCCAAGCAGCTCTCAAGGAAACTCAGTTTTCACACTCTATGCTTAGTGCCCTTTGAGTGCATTATCTAGGAATGAACCTGGTAGAGCATCCCACACAAACGAATGCTCCACATGCGGGTTTCACATGCCACCAACTCCACATTCACAGGCAACTTCAGCGCCACAGCCGTTTTCAGATAGCCCTCAATGCAAAGGCTCTAGACGCAAATATTGGTGTGAGAGCTAATTCAATCAAGGAAACACTGCATGTTGGTGAAGGGCATATTGAAGAAGGATCAGCCGAGTGGTTCTTGTGGGAGAACAACTCCATTTGGCTCACTAACTTCACACACCATCAGGCTTCCAAGCAGCTCTCAAGGAAACTCAGTTTTCACACTCTATGCTTAGTGCCCTTTGTGTGCCTTGGATTGAAATGAAACTTGGTGAGCATCCCACACAAACGAATGCTCCACATGCGGGTTCCACATGCCACCAACTCCACATTCTCAGGCAACTTCAGCGATACAGCCATTTTCAGATAGCCCTCAATGCAAAGCCTCTAGATGTAAATATTGGTGTGAGAGCTAATTCAATCAAGGAAACACTGCATGTTGGTGAAGGGCATATTGAAGAAGAATCAGCCGAGTAGTTCTTGTGGGAGAACAACTCCATTTGGCTCACTAACTTCACACACCATCAGGCTTCCAAGCAGCTCTCAAGGAAACTCAGTTTTCACACTCTATGCTTAGTGCCCTTTGAGTGCCTAGGACTGAAATGAAGCTTGGTGAGCATCCCACACAAACGAATGCTCCACATGCGGGTTTCACATGCCACCAACTCCACATTCTCAGGCAACTTCAGCGCCACAGCCATTTTCAGATAGAACTCAATGCAAAGGCTCTAGACGCAAATATTGGTGTGAGAGCTAATTCAATCAAGGAAACACTGCATGTTGGTGAAGGGCATATTGAAGAAGGATCAGCCGAGTGGTTCTTGTGGGAGAACAACTCCATTTGGCTCACTAACTTCACACACCATCAGGCTTCCAAGCAGCTCTCAAGGAAACTCAGTTTTCACACTCTATGCTTAGTGCCCTTTGAGTGCATTATCTAGGAATGAACCTGGTAGAGCATCCCACACAAACGAATGCTCCACATGCGGGTTTCACATGCCACCAACTCCACATTCACAGGCAACTTCAGCGCCACAGCCATTTTCAGATAGCCCTCAATGCAAAGGCTCTAGACGCAAATATTGGTGTGAGAGCTAATTCAATCAAGGAAACACTGCATGTTGGTGAAGGGCATATTGAAGAAGGATCAGCCGAGTGGTTCTTGTGGGAGAACAACTCCATTTGGCTCACTAACTTCACACACCATCAGGCTTCCAAGCAGCTCTCAAGGAAACTCAGTTTTCACACTCTATGATTAGTGCACTTTGAGCGCATTATCTAGGAATGAATCTAGTAGAGCATCCCACACAAACGAATGCTCCACATGCGGGTTTCACATGCCACCAACTCCACGTTCACAGGCAACTTCAGCGCCACAGCCATTTTCAGATAGCCCTCAATGCAAAGGCTCTAGACGCAAATATTGGTGTGAGAGCTAATTCAATCAAGGAAACACTGCATGTTGGTGAAGGGCATATTGAAGAAGGATCAGCCGAGTGGTTCTTGTGGGGGAACAACTCCATTTGGCTCACTAACTTCACACACCATCAGGTTTCCAAGCAGCTCTCAAGGAAACTCAGTTTTCACACTCTATGCTTAGTGCACTTTGAGTGCATTATCTAGGAATGAACCTGGTAGAGCATCCCACACAAACGAATGCTCCACATGCGGGTTTCACATGCCACCAACTCCACATTCACAGGCAACTTCAGCGCCACAGCCGTTTTCAGATAGCCCTCAATGCAAAGGCTCTAGACGCAAATATTGGTGTGAGAGCTAATTCAATCAAGGAAACACTGCATGTTGGTGAAGGGCATATTGAAGAAGGATCAGCCGAGTGGTTCTTGTGGGAGAACAACTCCATTTGGCTCACTAACTTCACACACCATCAGGCTTCCAAGCAGCTCTCAAGGAAACTCAGTTTTCACACTCTATGCTTAGTGCCCTTTGAGTGCATTATCTAGGAATGAACCTGGTAGAGCATCCCACACAAACGAATGCTCCACATGCGGGTTTCACATGCCACCAACTCCACATGCACAGGCAACTTCAGCGCCACAGCCGCTTTCAGATAGCCCTCAATGCAAAGGCTCTAGACGCAAATATTGGTGTGAGAGCTAATACAATCAAGGAAACACTGCATGTTGCTGAAGGGCATATTAAAGAATAATCAGCCGACAAGTTCTTGTGGGAGAACAACTCCATTTGGCTCACTAACTTCACACACCATCAGGCTTCCAAGCAGCTCTCAAGGAAACTCAGTTTTCACACTCTATGCTTAGTGCCCTTTGAGTGCCTAGGACTGAAATGAATTTTGGTGAGCATTCCACACAAACGAATGCCTCATATGCGGGTTCCACATGCCACCAACTCCACATTCTCAGGCAACTTCAGCGCCACAGGTGTTTTCAGATAGCCCTCAATGCAAAGGCTCTAGACGCAAATATTGGTGTGAGAGCTAATTCAATCAAGGAAACACTGCATGTTGGTGAAGGGCATATTGAAGAAGGATCAGCCGAGTGGTTCTTGTGGGAGAACAACTCCATTTGGCTCACTTACTTCACACACCATCAGGCTTCCAAGCAGCTCTCAAGGAAACTCAGTTTTCACACTCTATGCTTAGTGCCCTTTGAGTGCATTATGTAGGAATGAATCTAGTAGAGCATCCACACAAACGAATGCTCCACATGCGGGTTTCACATGCCACCAACTCCACATTCACAGGCAACTTCAGCGCCACAGCCATTTTCCGATAGCCCTCAATGCAAAGGCTCTAGACGCAAATATTGGTGTGAGAGCTAATTCAATCAAGGAAACACTGCATGTTGGTTAAGGGCATATTGAAGAAGGATCAGCCGAGTGGTTCTTGTGGGAGAACAACTCCATTTGGCTCACTAACTTCACACACCCTCAGGCTTCCAAGCAGCTCTCAAGGAAACTCAGTTTTCACACTCTATGCTTAGTGCCCTTTTTGTGCCTTGGATTGAAATGAAGCTTGGTGAGCATCCACACAGACGAATGCTCCACATGCGGGTTCCACATGCCACCAACTCCACATGCTCAGGCAACTTCAGTGCCACAGCCATTTTCAGATAGCCCTCAATGCAAAGCCTCTAGATGTAAATATTGGTGTGAGAGCTAATTCAACCAAGGAAACACTGCATGTTGGTGAAGGGCATATTGAAGAAGGATCAACCGAGTAGTTCTTGTGGGAGAACAACTCCATTTGGCTCACTAACCTCACACACCATCAGGCTTCCAAGCAGCTCTCAAGGAAACTCAGTTTTCACACTCTATGCTTAGTGCCCTTTCACTACATTATCTAGGAATAAACCTGGTAGAGCATCCCACACAAACGAATGCTCCACATGCGGGTTCCACATGCCACCAACTCCACATTCACAGGTAACTTCAGCGCCACAGCCGTTTTCAGATAGCCCTCAATGCAAAGCCTCTAGACGCAAATATTGGTGTGAGAGTTAATTCAATCAAGGAAACACTGCATGTTGGTGAAGGGCATATTGAAGAAGAATCAGCAGAGTAGTTCTTGTGGTGAGAACAACTCCATTTGGCTCACTAACTTCACACACCATCAGGCTTCCAAGCAGCTCTCAAGGAAACTCAGTTTTCACACTCTATGCTTAGTGCCCTTTGAGTGCCTAGGACTGTAATGAATCTTGGTGAGCATCCCACACAAACGAATGCTCCACATGCGGGTTCCACATGCCACCAACTCCACATTCTCAGGCAACTTCAGCGCCACAGCCATTTTCAGATAGCCCTCAATGCAAAGGCTCTAGACGCAAATATTGGTGTGAGAGCTAATTCAATCAAGGAAACACTGCATGTTGGTGAAGGGCAGATTGAAGAAGGATCAACCAAGTGATCCTTGTGCGAGAACAACTCCATTTGGCTCACTAACTTCACACACCATCAGGCTTCCAAGCAGCTCTCAAGGAAACTCAGTTTTCACACTCTATGCTTAGTGCCCTTTGAGTGCATTATCTAGGAATGAACCTGGTAGAGCATCCCACACAAACGAATGCTCCACATGCGGGTTTCACATGCCACCAACTCCACATTCACAGGCAACTTCAGCGCCACAGCCGCTTTCAGATAGCCCTCAATGCAAAGGCTCTAGACGCAAATATTGGTGTGAGAGCTAATTCAATCAAGGAAACACTGCATGTTGGTGAAGGGCATATTGAAGAAGGATCAGCCGAGTGGTTCTTGTGGGAGAACAACTCCATTTGGCTCACTAACTTCACACACCATCAGGCTTCCAAGCAGCTCTCAAGGAAACTCAGTTTTCACAATCTATGCTTAGTGCCCTTTGAGTGCCTAGGACTGAAATGAATCTTGGTGAGCATCCCACACAAACGAATGCTCCAAATGCGGGTTTCACATGCCACCAACTCCACATTCACAGGCAAATTCAGTGCCACAGCCATTTCAGATAGCCCTCAATGCAAAGGCTCTAGACGCAAATATTGGTGTGAGAGCTAATTCAATCAAGGAAACACTGCATGTTGGTGAAGGGCATATTGAAGAAGGATCAGCGAGTGGTACTTGTGGGAGAACAACTCCATTTGTCTCACTAACTTCACACACCATCAGGCTTCCAAGCAGCTCTCAAGGAAACTCAGTTTTCACACTCTATGCTTAGTGCCCTTTGAGTGCATTATCTAGGAATGAACCTGGTAGAGCATCCCACACAAACGAATGCTCCACATGCGGGTTTCACATGCCACCAACTCCACATTCACAGGCAACTTCAGCGCCACAGCAGTTTTCAGATAGCCCTCAATGCAAAGGCTCTAGACGCAAATATTGGTGTGAGAGCTAATTCAATCAAGGAAACACTGCATGTTGGTGAAGGGCATATTGAAGAAGGATCAGCCGAGTGGTTCTTGTGGAGAACAACTCCATTTGGCTCACTAACTTCACACACCCTCAGGCTTCCAAGCAGCTCTCAAGGAAACTCAGTTTTCACACTCTATGCTTAGTGCCCTTTGAGTGCATTATCTAGGAATGAACCTGGTAGAGCATCCCACACAAACGAATGCTCCACATGCGGGTTTCACATGCCACCAACTCCACATTCACAGGCAACTTCAGCGCCACAGCCGTTTTCAGATAGCCCTCAATGCAAAGGCTCTAGACGCAAATATTGGTGTGAGAGCTAATTCAATCAAGGAAACACTGCATGTTGGTGAAGGGCATATTGAAGAAGGATCAGCCGAGTGGTTCTTGTGGGAGAACAACTCCATTTGGCTCACTAACTTCACACACCATCAGGCTTCCAAGCAGCTCTCAAGGAAACTCAGTTTTCACACTCTATGCTTAGTGCCCTTTGTGTGCCCTTGGATTGAAATGAAACTTGGTGAGCATCCCACACAAACGAATGCTCCACATGCGGGTTCCACATGCCACCAACTCCACATTCTCAGGCAACTTCAGCGCCACAGCCATTTTCAGATAGCCCTCAATGCAAAGCCTCTAGATGTAAATATTGGTGTGAGAGCTAATTCAATCAAGGAAACACTGCATGTTGGTGAAGGGCATATTGAAGAAGAATCAGCCGAGTAGTTCTTGTGGGAGAACAACTCCATTTGGCTCACTAACTTCACACACCATCAGGCTTCCAAGCAGCTCTCAAGGAAACTCAGTTTTCACACTCTATGCTTAGTGCCCTTTGAGTGCCTAGGACTGAAATGAAGCTTGGTGAGCATCCCACACAAACGAATGCTCCACATGCGGGTTTCACATGCCACCAACTCCACATTCTCAGGCAACTTCAGCGCCACAGCCATTTTCAGATAGAACTCAATGCAAAGGCTCTAGACGCAAATATTGGTGTGAGAGCTAATTCAATCAAGGAAACACTGCATGTTGGTGAAGGGCATATTGAAGAAGGATCAGCCGAGTGGTTCTTGTGGGAGAACAACTCCATTTGGCTCACTAACTTCACACACCATCAGGCTTCCAAGCAGCTCTCAAGGAAACTCAGTTTTCACACTCTATGCTTAGTGCCCTTTGAGTGCATTATCTAGGAATGAACCTGGTAGAGCATCCACACAAACGAATGCTCCACATGCGGGTTTCACATGCCACCAACTCCACATTCACAGGCAACTTCAGCGCCACAGCCATTTTCAGATAGCCCTCAATGCAAAGGCTCTAGACGCAAATATTGGTGTGAGAGCTAATTCAATCAAGGAAACACTGCATGTTGGTGAAGGGCATATTGAAGAAGGATCAGCCGAGTGGTTCTTGTGGGAGAACAACTCCATTTGGCTCACTAACTTCACACACCATCAGGCTTCCAAGCAGCTCTCAAGGAAACTCAGTTTTCACACTCTATGATTAGTGCACTTTGAGCGCATTATCTAGGAATGAATCTAGTAGAGCATCCCACACAAACGAATGCTCACATGCGGGTTTCACATGCCACCAACTCCACGTTCACAGGCAACTTCAGCGCCACAGCCATTTTCAGATAGCCCTCAATGCAAAGGCTCTAGACGCAAATATTGGTGTGAGAGCTAATTCAATCAAGGAAACACTGCATGTTGCTGAAGGGCATATTGAAGAAGGATCAGCCGAGTGGTTCTTGTGGGAGAACAACTCCATTTGGCTCACTAACTTCACACACCATCAGGCTTCCAAGCAGTTCTCAAGGAAACTGTTTTCACACTCTATGCTTAGTGCCCTTTGTGTGCCTTGGATTGAAATGAATCTGGTAGAGCATCCCACACAAACGAATGCTCCACATGCGGGTTTCACATGCCACCAACTCCACATTCTCAGCAACTTCAGCGCCACAGCTATTTTCAGATAGCCCTCAATGCAAAGGCTCTAGACGCAAATATTGGTGTGAGAGCTAATTCAATCAAGGAAACACTGCATGTTGGTGAAGGGCATATTGAAGAAGGATCAACCAAGTGGTCCTTGTGGGAGAACAACTCCATTTGGCTCACTAACTTCACACACCATCAGGCTTCCAAGCAGCTCTCAAGGAAACTCAGTTTTCACACTCTATGCTTAGTGCCCTTTTTGTGCCTTGGATTGAAATGAAGCTTGGTGAGCATCCCACACAAACGAATGCTCCACATGCGGGTTTCACATGCCACCAACTCCACATTCTCAGGCAACTTCAGTGCCACAGCCATTTTCAGATAGCCCTCAATGCAAAGCCTCTAGATGTAAATATTGGTGTGAGAGCTAATTCAATCAAGGAACACTGCATGTTGGTGAAGGGCATATTGAAGAAGGATCAACCGAGTGGTTCTTGTGGGAGAACAACTCCATTTTGCTCACTAACTTCACACACCATCAGGCTTCCAAGCAGCTCTCAAGGAAACTCAGTTTTCACACTCTATGCTAGTGCCCTTTGAGTGCATATCTAGGAATGAACTTGGTAGAGCATCCCACACAAAACGAATGCTCCACATGCGGGTTTCACATGCCACCAACTCCACATTCACAGGCAACTTCAGTGCCACAGCCATTTTCATATAGCCCTCAATGCAAAGCCTCTAGATGTAAATATTGGTGTGAGAGCTAATTCAATCAAGGAAACACTGCATGTTGGTGAAGGGCATATTGAAGAAGGATCAGCCGAGTGGTTCTTGTGGGAGAACAACTCCATTTGGCTCACTAACTTCACACACCATCAGGCTTCCAAGCAGCTCTCAAGGAAAACTGTTTTCACACTCTATGCTTAGTGCCCTTTGTGTGCCTTGGATTGAAATGAAGCTTGGTGAGCATCCCACACAAACGAATGCTCCACATGCGGGTTCCACATGCCACCAACTCCACATTCTCAGGCAACTTCAGCGCCACAGCCATTTTCAGATAGCCCTCAATGCAAAGGCTCTAGACGCAAATATTGGTGTGAGAGCTAATTCAATCAAGGAAACACTGCATGTTGGTGAAGGGCATATTGAAGAAGGATCAGCCGAGTGTTTCTTTGGGAGAACAACTCCATTTGACTCACTAACTTCACACACCATCAGGCTTCCAAGCAGCTCTCAAGGAAACTCAGTTTTCACACTCTATGCTTAGTGCCCTTTGAGTGCATTATCTAGGAATGAACCTGGTAGAGCATCCCACACAAACGAATGCTCCACATGCGGGTTTCACATGCCACCAACTCCACATTCACAGGCAACTTCAGCGCCACAGCTATTTTCAGATAGCCCTCAATGCAAAGGCTCTAGACGCAAATATTGGTGTGAGAGCTAATTCAATCAAGGAAACACTGCATGTTGGTGAAGGGCATATTGAAGAAGGATCAGCCGAGTGTTCTTGTGGGAGAACAACTCCATTTGGCTCACTAACTTCACACACCATCAGGCTTCCAAGCAGCTCTCAAGGAAACTCAGTTTTCACACTCTATGCTAGTGCCCTTTAAGTGCATTATCTAGAATGAACCTGGTAGAGCATCCCACACAAACGAATGCTCCACATGCGGGTTTCACATGCCACCAACTCCACATTCACAGGCAACTTCAGCGCCACAGCCGTTTTCAGATAGCCCTCAATGCAAAGGCTCTAGACGCAAATATTGGTGTGAGAGCTAATTCAATCAAGGAAACACTGCATGTTGGTGAAGGGCATATTGAAGAAGGATCAGCCGAGTGGTTCTTGTGGGAGAACAACTCCATTTGCTCACTAACTTCACACACCATCAGGCTTCCAAGCAGCTCTCAAGGAAACTCAGTTTTCACACTCTATGCTTAGTGCCCTTTGTGTGCCTTGGATTTAAATGAAGCTTGGTGAGCATCCCACACAAACGAATGCTCACATGCGGGTTTCACATGCCACCAACTCCACATTCACAGGCAACTTCAGTGCCCCAGCCGCTTTCAGATAGCCCTCAATGCAAAGGCTCTAGACGCAAATATTGGTGTGAGAGCTAATTCAATCAAGGAAACACTGCATGTTGGTGAAGGGCATATTGAAGAAGGATCAGCCGAGTGGTTCTTGTGGAGAACAACTCCATTTGGCTCACTAACTTCACACACCATCAGGCTTCCAAGCAGCTCTCAAGGAAACTCAGTTTTCACACTCTATGCTTAGTGCCCTTTGAGTGCATTATCTAGGAATGAACCTGGTAGAGCATCCCACACAAACGAATGCTCCACATGCGGGTTTCACATGCCACCAACTCCACATTCACAGGCAACTTCAGCGCCACAGCCGTTTTCAGATAGCCCTCAATGCAAAGGCTCTAGACGCAAATATTGGTGTGAGAGCTAATTCAATCAAGGAAACACTGCATGTTGGTGAAGGGCATATTGAAGAAGGATCAGCCGAGTGGTTCTTGTGGGAGAACAACTCCATTTGGCTCACTAACTTCACACACCATCAGGCTTCCAAGCAGCTCTCAAGGAAACTCAGTTTTCACACTCTATGCTTAGTGCCCTTTGAGTGCATTATCTAGAATGAACCTGGTAGAGCATCCACACAAACGAATGCTCCACATGCGGGTTTCACATGCCACCAACTCCACATTCACAGGCAACTTCAGCGCCACAGCAGTTTTCAGATAGCCCTCAATGCAAAGGCTCTAGACGCAAATATTGGTGTGAGAGCTAATTCAATCAAGGAAACACTGCATGTTGGTGAAGGGCATATTGAAGAAGGATCAGCCGAGTGGTTCTTGTGGGAGAACAACTCCATTTGGCTCACTAACTTCACACACCCTCAGGCTTCCAAGCAGCTCTCAAGGAAACTCAGTTTTCACACTCTATGCTTAGTGCCCTTTGAGTGCATTATCTAGGAATGAACCTGGTAGAGCATCCCACACAAACGAATGCTCCACATGCGGGTTCACATGCCACCAACTCCACATTCACAGGCAACTTCAGCGCCACAGCCGTTTTCAGATAGCCCTCAATGCAAAGGCTCTAGACGCAAATATTGGTGTGAGAGCTAATTCAATCAAGGAAACACTGCATGTTGGTGAAGGGCATATTGAAGAAGGATCAGCCGAGTGGTTCTTGTGGGAGAACAACTCCATTTGGCTCACTAACTTCACACACCATCAGGCTTCCAAGCAGCTCTCAAGGAAACTCAGTTTTCACACTCTATGCTTAGTGCCCTTTGAGTGCATTATCTAGGAATGAACCTGGTAGAGCATCCCACACAAACGAATGCTCCACATGCGGGTTTCACATGCCACCAACTCCACATTCACAGGCAACTTCAGCGCCACAGCAGTTTTCAGATAGCCTCAATGCAAAGGCTCTAGACGCAAATATTGGTGTGAGAGCTAATTGAATCAAGGAAACACTGCATGTTGGTGAAGGGCATATTGAAGAAGGATCAGCCGAGTGGTTCTTGTGGGAGAACAACTCCATTTGGCTCACTAACTTCACACACCCTCAGGCTTCCAAGCAGCTCTCAAGGAAACTCAGTTTTCACACTCTATGCTTAGTGCCCTTTGAGTGCATTATCTAGGAATGAACCTGGTAGAGCATCCACACAAACGAATGCTCCACATGCGGGTTTCACATGCCACCAACTCCACATTCACAGGCAACTTCAGCGCCACAGCCGTTTTCAGATAGCCCTCAATGCAAAGGCTCTAGACGCAAATGTTGGTGTGAGAGCTAATTCAATCAAGGAAACACTGCATGTTGGTGAAGGGCATATTGAAGAAGGATCAGCCGAGTGGTTCTTGTGGGAGAACAACTCCATTTGGCTCACTAACTTCACACACCATCAGGCTTCCAAGCAGCTCTCAAGGAAACTCAGTTTTCACACTCTATGCTTAGTGCCCTTTGTGTGCCTTGGATTGAAATGAAACTTGGTGAGCATCCCACACAAACGAATGCTCCACATGCGGGTTCCACATGCCACCAACTCCACATTCTCAGGCAACTTCAGCGCCACAGCCATTTTCAGATAGCCCTCAATGCAAAGCCTCTAGATGTAAATATTGGTGTGAGAGCTAATTCAATCAAGGAAACACTGCATGTTGGTGAAGGGCATATTGAAGAAGAATCAGCCGAGTAGTTCTTGTGGGAGAACAACTCCATTTGGCTCACTAACTTCACACACCATCAGGCTTCCAAGCAGCTCTCAAGGAAACTCAGTTTTCACACTCTATGCTTAGTGCCCTTTGAGTGCCTAGGACTGAAATGAAGCTTGGTGAGCATCCCACACAAACGAATGCTCCACATGCGGGTTTCACATGCCACCAACTCCACATTCTCAGGCAACTTCAGCGCCACAGCCATTTTCAGATAGAACTCAATGCAAAGGCTCTAGACGCAAATATTGGTGTGAGAGCTAATTCAATCAAGGAAACACTGCATGTTGGTGAAGGGCATATTGAAGAAGGATCAGCCGAGTGGTTCTTGTGGGAGAACAACTCCATTTGGCTCACTAACTTCACACACCATCAGGCTTCCAAGCAGCTCTCAAGGAAACTCAGTTTTCACACTCTATGCTTAGTGCCCTTTGAGTGCATTATCTAGGAATGAACCTGGTAGAGCATCCCACACAAACGAATGCTCCACATGCGGGTTTCACATGCCACCAACTCCACATTCACAGGCAACTTCAGCGCCACAGCCGTTTTCAGATAGCCCTCAATGCAAAGGCTCTAGACGCAAATATTGGTGTGAGAGCTAATTCAATCAAGGAAACACTGCATGTTGGTGAAGGGCATATTGAAGAAGGATCAGCCGAGTGGTTCTTGTGGGAGAACAACTCCATTTGGCTCACTAACTTCACACACCATCAGGCTTCCAAGCAGCTCTCAAGGAAACTCAGTTTTCACACTCTATGCTTAGTGCACTTTGAGCGCATTATCTAGGAATGAATCTAGTAGAGCATCCCACACAAACGAATGCTCCACATGCGGGTTTCACATGCCACCAACTCCACGTTCACAGGCAACTTCAGCGCCACAGCCATTTTCAGATAGCCCTCAATGCAAAGGCTCTAGACGCAAATATTGGTGTGAGAGCTAATTCAATCAAGGAAACACTGCATGTTGCTGAAGGGCATATTGAAGAAGGATCAGCCGAGTGGTTCTTGTGGGAGAACAACTCCATTTGGCTCACTAACTTCACACACCATCAGGCTTCCAAGCAGTTCTCAAGGAAACTGTTTTCACACTCTATGCTTAGTGCCCTTTGTGTGCCTTGGATTGAAATGAATCTTGGTGAGCATCCCACACAAACGAATGCTCCACATGCGGGTTTCACATGCCACCAACTCCACATTCTCAGGCAACTTCAGCGCCACAGCTATTTTCAGATAGCCCTCAATGCAAAGGCTCTAGACGCAAATATTGGTGTGAGAGCTAATTCAATCAAGGAAACACTGCATGTTGGTGAAGGGCATATTGAAGAAGGATCAACCAAGTGGTCCTTGTGGGAGAACAACTCCATTTGGCTCACTAACTTCACACACCATCAGGCTTCCAAGCAGCTCTCAAGGAAACTCAGTTTTCACACTCTATGCTTAGTGCCCTTTTTGTGCCTTGGATTGAAATGAAGCTTGGTGAGCATCCCACACAAACGAATGCTCCACATGCGGGTTTCACATGCCACCAACTCCACATTCTCAGGCAACTTCAGTGCCACAGCCATTTTCAGATAGCCCTCAATGCAAAGCCTCTAGATGTAAATATTGGTGTGAGAGCTAATTCAATCAAGGAAACACTGCATGTTGGTGAAGGGCATATTGAAGAAGGATCAACCGAGTGGTTCTTGTGGGAGAACAACTCCATTTTGCTCACTAACTTCACACACCATCAGGCTTCCAAGCAGCTCTCAAGGAAACTCAGTTTTCACACTCTATGCTAGTGCCCTTTGAGTGCATTATCTAGGAATGAACTTGGTAGAGCATCCCACACAAACGAATGCTCCACATGCGGGTTTCACATGCCACCAACTCCACATTCACAGGCAACTTCAGTGCCACAGCCATTTTCAGATAGCCCTCAATGCAAAGCCTCTAGATGTAAATATTGGTGTGAGAGCTAATTCAATCAAGGAAACACTGCATGTTGGTGAAGGGCATATTGAAGAAGGATCAGCCGAGTGGTTCTTGTGGGAGAACAACTCCATTTGGCTCACTAACTTCACACACCATCAGGCTTCCAAGCAGCTCTCAAGGAAACTGTTTTCACACTCTATGCTTAGTGCCCTTTGTGTGCCTTGGATTGAAATGAAGCTTGGTGAGCATCCCACACAAACGAATGCTCCACATGCGGGTTCCACATGCCACCAACTCCACATTCTCAGGCAACTTCAGCGCCACAGCCATTTTCAGATAGCCCTCAATGCAAAGGCTCTAGACGCAAATATTGGTGTGAGAGCTAATTCAATCAAGGAAACACTGCATGTTGGTGAAGGGCATATTGAAGAAGGATCAGCCGAGTGTTTCTTTGGGAGAACAACTCCATTTGGCTCACTAACTTCACACACCATCAGGCTTCCAAGCAGCTCTCAAGGAAACTCAGTTTTCACACTCTATGCTTAGTGCCCTTTGAGTGCATTATCTAGGAATGAACCTGGTAGAGCATCCCACACAAACGAATGCTCCACATGCGGGTTTCACATGCCACCAACTCCACATTCACAGGCAACTTCAGCGCCACAGCCATTTTCAGATAGCCCTCAATGCAAAGGCTCTAGACGCAAATATTGGTGTGAGAGCTAATTCAATCAAGGAAACACTGCATGTTGGTGAAGGGCATATTGAAGAAGGATCAGCCGAGTGGTTCTTGTGGGAGAACAACTCCATTTGGCTCACTAACTTCACACACCATCAGGCTTCCAAGCAGCTCTCAAGGAAACTCAGTTTTCACACTCTATGCTAGTGCCCTTTGAGTGCATTATCTAGGAATGAACCTGGTAGAGCATCCCACACAAACGAATGCTCCACATGCGGGTTTCACATGCCACCAACTCCACATTCACAGGCAACTTCAGCGCCACAGCCGTTTTCAGGTAGCCCTCAATGCAAAGGCTCTAGACGCAAATATTGGTGTGAGAGCTAATTCAATCAAGGAAACACTGCATGTTGGTGAAGGGCATATTGAAGAAGGATCAGCCGAGTGTTTCTTTGGGAGAACAACTCCATTTGACTCACTAACTTCACACACCATCAGGCTTCCAAGCAGCTCTCAAGGAAACTCAGTTTTCACACTCTATGCTTAGTGCCCTTTGAGTGCATTATCTAGGAATGAACCTGGTAGAGCATCCCACACAAACGAATGCTCCACATGCGGGTTTCACATGCCACCAACTCCACATTCACAGGCAACTTCAGCGCCACAGCTATTTTCAGATAGCCCTCAATGCAAAGGCTCTAGACGCAAATATTGGTGTGAGAGCTAATTCAATCAAGGAAACACTGCATGTTGGTGAAGGGCATATTGAAGAAGGATCAGCCGAGTGTTTCTTGTGGGAGAACAACTCCATTTGGCTCACTAACTTCACACACCATCAGGCTTCCAAGCAGCTCTCAAGGAAACTCAGTTTTCACACTCTATGCTAGTGCCCTTTGAGTGCATTATCTAGGAATGAACCTGGTAGAGCATCCCACACAAACGAATGCTCCACATGCGGGTTTCACATGCCACCAACTCCACATTCACAGGCAACTTCAGCGCCACAGCCGTTTTCAGATAGCCCTCAATGCAAAGGCTCTAGACGCAAATATTGGTGTGAGAGCTAATTCAATCAAGGAAACACTGCATGTTGGTGAAGGGCATATTGAAGAAGGATCAGCCGAGTGGTTCTTGTGGGAGAACAACTCCATTTGGCTCACTAACTTCACACACCATCAGGCTTCCAAGCAGCTCTCAAGGAAACTCAGTTTTCACACTCTATGCTTAGTGCCCTTTGAGTGCATTATCTAGGAATGAACCTGGTAGAGCATCCCACACAAACGAATGCTCCACATGCGGGTTTCACATGCCACCAACTCCACATGCACAGGCAACTTCGGCGCCACAGCCGCTTTCAGATAGCCCTCAATGCAAAGGCTCTAGACGCAAATATTGGTGTGAGAGCTAATACAATCAAGGAAACACTGCATGTTGCTGAAGGGCATATTAAAGAATAATCAGCCGACAAGTTCTTGTGGGAGAACAACTCCATTTGGCTCACTAACTTCACACACCATCAGGCTTCCAAGCAGCTCTCAAGGAAACTCAGTTTTCACACTCTATGCTTAGCGCCCTTTGAGTGGCTAGGACTGAAATGAATCTTGGTGAGCATCCCACACAAACGAATGCTCCACATGCGGGTTTTACATGCCACCAACTCCACATTCACAGGCAACTTCAGCGCCACAGCCGTTTTCAGATAGCCCTCAATGCAAAGGCTCTAGACGCAAATATTGGTGTGAGAGCTAATTCAATCAAGGAAACACTGCATGTTGGTGAAGGGCATATTGAAGAAGGATCAACCAAGTGATCCTTGTGCGAGAACAACTCCATTTGGCTCACTAACTTCACACACCATCAGGCTTCCAAGCAGCTCTCAAGGAAACTCAGTTTTCACACTCTATGCTTAGTGCCCTTTGAGTGCATTATCTAGGAATGAACCTGGTAGAGCATCCCACACAAACGAATGCTCCACATGCGGTTTTCACATGCCACCAACTCCACATTCACAGGCAACTTCAGCGCCACAGCCATTTTCAGATAGCCCTCAATGCAAAGGCTCTAGACGCAAATATTGGTGTGAGAGCTAATTCAATCAAGGAAACACTGCATGTTGGTTAAGGGCATATTGAAGAAGGATAAGCCGAGTGGTTCTTGTGGGAGAACAACTCCATTTGGCTCACAAACTTCACACACCATCAGGCTTCCAAGCAGCTCTCAAGGAATCTCAGTTTTCACACTCTATGCTTAGTGCCCTTTGTGTGCCTAGGACTGAAATGAAGCTTGCTGAACATCCCACACAAACGAATGCTCCACATGCGGGTTCCACATGCCACCAACTCCACATTCACAGGCAACTTCAGTGCCACAGCCATTTTCAGATAGCATTCAATGCAAAGCCTCTAGATGTAAATATTGGTGTGAGAGCTAATTCAATCAAGGAAACACTGCATGTTGGTGAAGGGCATATTGAAGAAGAATCAGCCGAGTGGTTCTTGTGGGAGAACAACTCCATTTGGCTCACTAACCTCACACACCATCAGGCTTCCAAGCAGCTCTCAAGGAAACTCAGTTTTCACACTCTATGATTAGTGCCCTTTGAGTGCCTAGGACTGGAATGAATCTTGGTGAGCATCCCACACAAACGAATGCTCCACATGCGGGTTCCACATGCCACCAACTCCACATTCTCAGGCAACTTCAGCGCCACAGCCATTTTCAGATAGCCCTCAATGCAAAGGCTCTAGACGCAAATATTGGTGTGAGAGCTAATTCAATCAAAGAAACACTGCATGTTGGTGAAGGGCATATTGAAGAAGGATCAACCAAGTGATCCTTGTGCGAGAACAACTCCATTTGGCTCACTAACTTCACACACCATCAGGCTTCCAAGCAGCTCTCAAGGAAACTCAGTTTTCACACTCTATGCTTAGTGCCCTTTGAGTGCATTATCTAGGAATGAACCTGGTAGAGCATCCCACACAAACGAATGCTCCACATGCGGGTTTCACATGCCACCAACTCCACATTCACAGGCAACTTCAGCGCCACAGCCGTTTTCAGATAGCCCTCAATGCAAAGGCTCTAGACGCAAATATTGGTGTGAGAGCTAATTCAATCAAGGAAACACTGCATGTTGGTGAAGGGCATATTGAAGAAGGATAAGCCGAGTGGTTCTTGTGGGAGAACAACTCCATTTGGCTCACAAACTTCACACACCATCAGGCTTCCAAGCAGCTCTCAAGGAAACTCAGTTTTCACACTCTATGCTTAGTGCCCTTTGTGTGCCTAGGACTGAAATGAAGATTGCTGAACATCCCACACAAACGAATGCTCCACATGCGGGTTCCACATGCCACCAACTCCACATGCTCAGGCAACTTCAGTGCCACAGCCATTTTCAGATAGCATTCAATGCAAAGCCTCTAGATGTAAATATTGGTGTGAGAGCTAATTCAACCAAGGAAACACTGCATGTTGGTGAAGGGCATATTGAAGAAGGATCAGCCGAGTAGTTCTTGTGGGAGAACAACTCCATTTGGCTCACTAACTTCACACACCATCAGGCTTCCAAGCAGCTCTCAAGGAAACTCAGTTTTCACAATCTATGCTTAGTGCCCTTTGAGTGCCTAGGACTGGAATGAATCTTTGTGAGCATCCCACACAAACGAATGCTCCACATGCGGGTTCCACATGCCACCAACTCCACATTCTCAGGCAACTTCAGCGCCACAGCCATTTTCAGATAGCCCTCAATGCAAAGGCTCTAGACACAAATATTGGTGTGAGAGCTAATTCAATCAAGGAAACACTGCATGTTGGTGAAGGGCATATTGAAGAAGGATCAGCCGAGTGGTTCTTGTGGGAGAACAACTCCATTTGGCTCACTAACCTCAACACCATCAGGCTTCCAAGCAGCTCTCAAGGAAACTCAGTTTTCACACTCTATGATTAGTGCCCTTTGAGTGCCTAGGACTGGAATGAATCTTGATGAGCATCCCACACAAACGAATGCTCCACATGCGGGTTCCACATGCCACCAACTCCACATTCTCAGGCAACTTCAGCGCCACAGCCATTTTCAGATAGCCCTCAATGCAAAGGCTCTAGACGCAAATATTGGTGTGAGAGCTAATTCAATCAAGGAAACACTGCATGTTGGTGAAGGGCATATTGAAGAAGGATCAGCCGAGTGGTTCTTGTGGGAGAACAACTCCATTTGGCTCACTAACTTCACACACCATCAGGCTTCCAAGCAGCTTTCAAGGAAACTCAGTTTTCACACTCTATGCTTAGTGACCTTTGAGTGCATTATCTAGGAATGAACCTGGTAGAGCATCCCACACAAACGAATGCTCCACATGCGGGTTCCACATGCCACCAACTCCAAATTCACAGGCAACTTCAGCGCCACAGCCGTTTTCAGATAGCCCTCAATGCAAAGGCTCTAGACGCAAATATTGGTGTGAGAGCTAATTCAATCAAGGAAACACTGCATGTTGGTGAAGGGCATATTGAAGAAGGATCAGCCGAGTGGTTCTTGTGGGAGAACAACTCCATTTGGCTCACTAACTTCACACACCATCAGGCTTCCAAGCAGCTCTCAAGGAAACTCAGTTTTCACACTCTATGCTTAGTGCCCTTTCACTGCATTATCTAGGAATGAACCTGGTAGAGCATCCCACACAAACGAATGCTCCACATGCGGGTTTCACATGCCACCAACTCCACATTCACAGGCAACTTCAGCGCCACAGCCGCTTTCAGATAGCCCTCAATGCAAAGGCTCTAGACGCAAATATTGGTGTGAGAGCTAATTCAATCAAGGAAACACTGCATGTTGGTGAAGGGCATATTGAAGAAGGATCAGCCGAGTGGTTCTTGTGGGAGAACAACTCCATTTGGCTCACTAACTTCACACACCATGAGCCTTCCAAGCAGCTCTCAAGGAAACTCAGTTTTCACACTCTATGCTTAGTGCCCTTTGAGTGGCTAGGACTGAAATGAATCTTGGTGAGCATCCCACACAAACGAATGCTCCACATGCGGGTTCCACATGCCACCAACTCCAAATTCTCAGGCAACTTCAGCGCCACAGCCGTTTTCAGATAGCCCTCAATGCAAAGGCTCTAGACGCAAATATTGGTGTGAGAGCTAATTCAATCAAGGAAACACTGCATGTTGGTGAAGGGCATATTGAAGAAGGATCAACCAAGTGATCCTTGTGCGAGAACAACTCCATTTGGCTCACTAACTTCACACACCATCAGGCTTCCAAGCAGCTCTCAAGGAAACTCAGTTTTCACACTCTATGCTTAGTGCCCTTTGAGTGCATTATCTAGGAATGAACCTGGTAGAGCATCCCACACAAACGAATGCTCCACATGCGGGTTTCACATGCCACCAACTCCACATTCACAGGCAACTTCAGCGCCACAGCCGTTTTCAGATAGCCCTCAATGCAAAGGCTCTAGACGCAAATATTGGTGTGAGAGCTAATTCAATCAAGGAAACACTGCATGTTGGTTAAGGGCATATTGAAGAAGGATAAGCCGAGTGGTTCTTGTGGGAGAACAACTCCATTTGGCTCACTAACTTCAGACACCATCAGGCTTCCAAGCAGCTCTCAAGGAAACTCAGCTTTCACACTCTATGCTTAGTGCCCTTTGAGTGCCTTGGATTGAAATGAAGCTTGGTGAGCATCCCACACAAACGAATGCCTCATATGCGGGTTCCACATGCCACCAACTCCACATGCTCAGGCAACTTCAGTGCCACAGGCATTTTCAGATAGCCCTCAATGCAAAGGCTCTAGACGCAAATATTGGTGTGAGAGCTAATTCAATCAAGGAAACACTGCATGTTGGTGAAGGGCATATTGAAGAAGGATCAGCCGAGTGGTTCTTGTGGGAGAACAACTCCATTTGGCTCACTAACTTCACACACCATCAGGCTTCCAAGCAGCTCTCAAGGAAACTCAGTTTTCACACTCTATGCTTAGTGCCCTTTGAGTGCCTACGACTGAAATGAATCTTGGTGAGCATCCCACACAAACGAATGCCTCATATGCGGGTTCCACATGCCACCAACTCCACATTCACAGGCAACTTCAGCGCCACAGCCATTTTCAGATAGCCCTCAATGCAAAGGCTCTAGACGCAAATATTGGTGTGAGAGCTAATTCAATCAAGGAAACACTGCATGTTGGTGAAGGGCATATTGAAGAAGGATCAGCCGAGTGGTTCTTGTGGGAGAACAACTCCATTTGGCTCACTAACTTCACACACCATCAGGCTTCCAAGCAGCTTTCAAGGAAACTCAGTTTTCACACTCTATGCTTAGTGCCCTTTGAGTGCATTATCTAGGAATGAACCTGGTAGAGCATCCCACACAAACAAATGCTCCACATGCGGGTTTCACATGCCACCAACTCCACATTCACAGGCAACTTCAGCGCCACAGCCGCTTTCAGATAGCCCTCAATGCAAAGGCTCTAGACGCAAATATTGGTTTGAGAGCTAATTCAATCAAGGAAACACTGCATGTTGGTGAAGGGCATATTGAAGAAGGATCAGCCGAGTGGTTCTTGTGGGAGAACAACTCCATTTGGCTCACTAACTTCACACACCATCAGGCTTCCAAGCAGTTCTCAAGGAAACTCAGTTTTCACACTCTATGCTTAGTGCCCTTTGAGTGTCGAGGACTGAAATGAATCTTGGTGAGCATCCCACACAAACGAATGCTCCACATGCGGGTTCCACATGCCACCAACTCCACATTCACAGGCAAATTCAGCGCCACAGCCGTTTTCAGATAGCCCTCAATGCAAAGGCTCTAGACGCAAATATTGGTGTGAGAGCTAATTCAATCAAGGAAACACTGCATGTTGGTGAAGGGCATATTGAAGAAGGATCAGCCGAGTGGTTCTTGTGGGAGAACAACTCCATTTGACTCACTAACTTCACACACCATCAGGCTTCCAAGCAGCTCTCAAGGAAACTCAGTTTTCACACTCTATGCTTAGTGCCCTTTGAGTGCATTATCTAGGAATGAACCTGGTAGAGCATCCCAAACAAACGAATGCTCCACATGCGGGTTTCACATGCCACCAACTCCACATTCACAGGCAACTTCAGCGCCACAGCTATTTTCAGATAGCCCTCAATGCAAAGGCTCTAGAAGCAAATATTGGTGTGAGAGCTAATTCAATCAAGGAAACACTGCATGTTGGTGAAGGGCATATTGAAGAAGGATCAGCCGAGTGGTTCTTGTGGGAGAACAACTCCATTTGGCTCACTAACTTCACACACCATCAGGCTTCCAAGCAGCTCTCAAGGAAACTCAGTTTTCACACTCTATGCTAGTGCCCTTTGAGTGCATTATCTAGGAATGAACCTGGTAGAGCATCCCACACAAACGAATGCTCCACATGCGGGTTTCACATGCCACCAACTCCACATTCACAGGCAACTTCAGCGCCACAGCCGTTTTCAGATAGCCCTCAATGCAAAGGCTCTAGACGCAAATATTGGTGTGAGAGCTAATTCAATCAAGGAAACACTGCATGTTGGTGAAGGGCATATTGAAGAAGGATCAGCCGAGTGGTTCTTGTGGGAGAACAACTCCATTTGGCTCACTAACTTCACACACCATCAGGCTTCCAAGCAGCTCTCAAGGAAACTCAGTTTTCACACTCTATGCTTAGTGACCTTTGTGTGCCTTGGATTTAAATGAAGCTTGGTGAGCATCCCACACAAACGAATGCTCCACATGCGGGTTCCACATGCCACCAACTCCACATTCACAGGCAACTTCAGTGCCACAGCCGCTTTCAGATAGCCCTCAATGCAAAGGCTCTAGACGCAAATATTGGTGTGAGAGCTAATTCAATCAAGGAAACACTGCATGTTGGTGAAGGGCATATTGAAGAAGGATCAGCCGAGTGGTTCTTGTGGGAGAACAACTCCATTTGGCTCACTAACTTCACACACCATCAGGCTTCCAAGCAGCTCTCAAGGAAACTCAGTTTTCACACTCTATGCTTAGTGCCCTTTGAGTGCATTATCTAGGAATGAACCTGGTAGAGCATCCCACACAAAC
The DNA here is from genome assembly GCF_030435755.1 of Ochotona princeps. Taxonomy (NCBI): domain Eukaryota; kingdom Metazoa; phylum Chordata; class Mammalia; order Lagomorpha; family Ochotonidae; genus Ochotona; species Ochotona princeps. The sequence goes on along the minus strand of NW_026697195.1, from coordinate 29,841 downwards.
GAATGCTACACATGCGGGTTTCACATGCCACCAACTCCACATTCACAGGCAACTTCAGCGCCACAGCCGTTTTCAGATAGCCCTCAATGCAAAGGCTCTAGACGCAAATATTGGTGTGAGAGCTAATTCAATCAAGGAAACACTGCATGTTGGTGAAGGGCATATTGAAGAAGGATCAGCCGAGTGGTTCTTGTGGGAGAACAACTCCATTTGGCTCACTAACTTCACACACCATCAGGCTTCCAAGCAGCTTTCAAGGAAACTCAGTTTTCACACTCTAGGCTTAGTGCCCTTTGAGTGCATTATCTAGGAATGAACCTGGTAGAGCATCCCACACAAACAAATGCTCCACATGCGGGTTTCACATGCCACCAACTCCACATTCACAGGCAACTTCAGCGCCACAGCCGCTTTCAGATAGCCCTCAATGCAAAGGCTCTAGACGCAAATATTGGTTTGAGAGCTAATTCAATCAAGGAAACACTGCATGTTGGTGAAGGGCATATTGAAGAAGGATCAGCCGAGTGGTTCTTGTGGGAGAACAACTCCATTTGGCTCACTAACTTCACACACCACCAGGCTTCCAAGCAGCTCTCAAGGAAACTCAGTTTTCACACTCTATGCTTAGTGCCCTTTGAGTGGCTAGGACTGAAATGAATCTTGGTGAGCATCCCACACAAACGAATGCTCCACAGGCGGGTTCCACATGCCACCAACTCCACATTCACAGGCAAATTCAGCGCCACAGCCGTTTTCAGATAGCCCTCAATGCAAAGGCTCTAGACGCAAATATTGGTGTGAGAGCTAATTCAATCAAGGAAACACTGCATGTTGGTGAAGGGCATATTGAAGAAGGATCAGCCGAGTGGTTCTTGTGGGAGAACAACTCCATTTGACTCACTAACTTCACACACCATCAGGCTTCCAAGCAGCTCTCAAGGAAACTCAGTTTTCACACTCTATGCTTAGTGCCCTTTGAGTGCATTATCTAGGAATGAACCTGGTAGAGCATCCCAAACAAACGAATGCTCCACATGCGGGTTTCACATGCCACCAACTCCACATTCACAGGCAACTTCAGCGCCACAGCTATTTTCAGATAGCCCTCAATGCAAAGGCTCTAGACGCAAATATTGGTGTGAGAGCTAATTCAATCAAGGAAACACTGCATGTTGGTGAAGGGCATATTGAAGAAGGATCAGCCGAGTGTTTCTTGTGGGAGAACAACTCCATTTGGCTCACTAACTTCACACACCATCAGGCTTCCAAGCAGCTCTCAAGGAAACTCAGTTTTCACACTCTATGCTAGTGCCCTTTGAGTGCATTATCTAGGAATGAACCTGGTAGAGCATCCCACACAAACGAATGCTCCACATGCGGGTTTCACATGCCACCAACTCCACATTCACAGGCAACTTCAGCGCCACAGCCGTTTTCAGATAGCCCTCAATGCAAAGGCTCTAGACGCAAATATTGGTGTGAGAGCTAATTCAATCAAGGAAACACTGCATGTTGGTGAAGGGCATATTGAAGAAGGATCAGCCGAGTGGTTCTTGTGGGAGAACAACTCCATTTGGCTCACTAACTTCACACACCATCAGGCTTCCAAGCAGCTCTCAAGGAAACTCAGTTTTCACACTCTATGCTTAGTGCCCTTTGTGTGCCTTGGATTTAAATGAAGCTTGGTGAGCATCCCACACAAACGAATGCTCCACATGCGGGTTTCACATGCCACCAACTCCACATTCACAGGCAACTTCAGTGCCACAGCCGCTTTCAGATAGCCCTCAATGCAAAGGCTCTAGACGCAAATATTGGTGTGAGAGCTAATTCAATCAAGGAAACACTGCATGTTGGTGAAGGGCATATTGAAGAAGGATCAGCCGAGTGGTTCTTGTGGGAGAACAACTCCATTTGGCTCACTAACTTCACACACCATCAGGCTTCCAAGCAGCTCTCAAGGAAACTCAGTTTTCACACTCTATGCTTAGTGCCCTTTGAGTGCATTATCTAGGAATGAACCTGGTAGAGCATCCCACACAAACGAATGCTCCACATGCGGGTTTCACATGCCACCAACTCCACATTCACAGGCAACTTCAGCGCCACAGCCGTTTTCAGATAGCCCTCAATGCAAAGGCTCTAGACGCAAATATTGGTGTGAGAGCTAATTCAATCAAGGAAACACTGCATGTTGGTGAAGGGCATATTGAAGAAGGATCAGCCGAGTGGTTCTTGTGGGAGAACAACTCCATTTGGCTCACTAACTTCACACACCATCAGGCTTCCAAGCAGCTCTCAAGGAAACTCAGTTTTCACACTCTATGCTTAGTGCCCTTTGAGTGCATTATCTAGGAATGAACCTGGTAGAGCATCCCACACAAACGAATGCTCCACATGCGGGTTTCACATGCCACCAACTCCACATGCACAGGCAACTTCGGCGCCACAGCCGCTTTCAGATAGCCCTCAATGCAAAGGCTCTAGACGCAAATATTGGTGTGAGAGCTAATACAATCAAGGAAACACTGCATGTTGCTGAAGGGCATATTAAAGAATAATCAGCCGACAAGTTCTTGTGGGAGAACAACTCCATTTGGCTCACTAACTTCACACACCATCAGGCTTCCAAGCAGCTCTCAAGGAAACTCAGTTTTCACACTCTATGCTTAGCGCCCTTTGAGTGGCTAGGACTGAAATGAATCTTGGTGAGCATCCCACACAAACGAATGCTCCACATGCGGGTTTCACATGCCACCAACTCCACATTCACAGGCAACTTCAGCGCCACAGCCGTTTTCAGATAGCCCTCAATGCAAAGGCTCTAGACGCAAATATTGGTGTGAGAGCTAATTCAATCAAGGAAACACTGCATGTTGGTGAAGGGCATATTGAAGAAGGATCAACCAAGTGATCCTTGTGCGAGAACAACTCCATTTGGCTCACTAACTTCACACACCATCAGGCTTCCAAGCAGCTCTCAAGGAAACTCAGTTTTCACACTCTATGTTTAGTGCCCTTTGAGTGCATTATCTAGGAATGAACCTGGTAGAGCATCCCACACAAACGAATGCTCCACATGCGGGTTCCACATGCCACCAACTCCACATGCTCAGGCAACTTCAGTGCCACAGCCATTTTCAGATAGCATTCAATGCAAAGCCTCTAGATGTAAATATTGGTGTGAGAGCTAATTCAATCAAGGAAACACTGCATGTTGGTGAAGGGCATATTGAAGAAGAATCAGCCGAGTGGTTCTTGTGGGAGAACAACTCCATTTGGCTCACTAACCTCACACACCATCAGGCTTCCAAGCAGCTCTCAAGGAAACTCAGTTTTCACACTCTATGATTAGTGCCCTTTGAGTGCCTAGGACTGGAATGAATCTTGGTGAGCATCCCACACAAACGAATGCTCCACATGCGGGTTCCACATGCCACCAACTCCACATTCTCAGGCAACTTCAGCGCCACAGCCATTTTCAGATAGCCCTCAATGCAAAGGCTCTAGACGCAAATATTGGTGTGAGAGCTAATTCAATCAAAGAAACACTGCATGTTGGTGAAGGGCATATTGAAGAAGGATCAACCAAGTGATCCTTGTGCGAGAACAACTCCATTGGGCTCACTAACTTCACACACCATCAGGCTTCCAAGCAGCTCTCAAGGAAACTCAGTTTTCACACTCTATGCTTAGTGCCCTTTGAGTGCATTATCTAGGAATGAACCTGGTAGAGCATCCCACACAAACGAATGCTCCACATGCGGGTTTCACATGCCACCAACTCCACATTCACAGGCAACTTCAGCGCCACAGCCGTTTTCAGATAGCCCTCAATGCAAAGGCTCTAGACGCAAATATTGGTGTGAGAGCTAATTCAATCAAGGAACACTGCATGTTGGTTAAGGGCATATTGAAGAAGGATAAGCCGAGTGGTTCTTGTGGGAGAACAACTCCATTTGGCTCACAAACTTCACACACCATCAGGCTTCCAAGCAGCTCTCAAGAAACTCAGTTTTCACACTCTATGCTTAGTGCCCTTTGTGTGCCTAGGACTGAAATGAAGCTTGCTGAACATCCCACACAAACGAATGCTTCCACATGCGGGTTCCACATGCCACCAACTCCACATGCTCAGGCGCAACTTCAGTGCCACAGCCATTTTCAGATAGCATTCAATGCAAAGCCTCTAGATGTAAATATTGGTGTGAGAGCTAATTCAACCAAGGAAACACTGCATGTTGGTGAAGGGCATATTGAAGAAGGATCAGCCGAGTGGTTCTTGTGGGAGAACAATTCCATTTGGCTCACTAACCTCACACACCATCAGGCTTCCAAGCAGCTCTCAAGGAAACTCAGTTTTCACACTCTATGATTAGTGCCCTTTGAGTGCCTAGGTCTGGAATGAATCTTGATGAGCATCCCACACAAACGAATGCTCCACATGCGGGTTCCACATGCCACCAACTCCACATTCTCAGGCAACTTCAGCGCCACAGCCATTTTCAGATAGCCCTCAATGCAAAGGCTCTAGACGCAAATATTGGTGTGAGAGCTAATTCAATCAAGGAAACACTGCATGTTCGTGAAGGGCATATTGAAGAAGGATCAGCCGAGTGGTTCTTGTGGGAGAACAACTCCATTTGGCTCACTAACTTCACACACCATCAGGCTTCCAAGCAGCTCTCAAGGAAACTCAGTTTTCACACTCTATGCTAGTGCCCTTTGAGTGCATTATCTAGGAATGAACCTGGTAGAGCATCCCACACAAACGAATGCTCCACATGCGGGTTTCACATGCCACCAACTCCACATTCACAGGCAACTTCAGCGCCACAGCCGTTTTCAGATAGCCCTCAATGCAAAGGCTCTAGACGCAAATATTGGTGTGAGAGCTAATTCAATCAAGGAAACACTGCATGTTGGTGAAGGGCATATTGAAGAAGGATCAGCCGAGTGGTTCTTGTGGGAGAACAACTCCATTTGGCTCACTAACTTCACACACCATCAGGCTTCCAAGCAGCTCTCAAGGAAACTCAGTTTTCACACTCTATGCTTAGTGCCCTTTGTGTGCCTTGGATTTAAATGAAGCTTGGTGAGCATCCCACACAAACGAATGCTCCACATGCGGGTTTCACATGCCACCAACTCCACATTCACAGGCAACTTCAGTGCCACAGCCGCTTTCAGATAGCCCTCAATGCAAAGGCTCTAGACGCAAATATTGGTGTGAGAGCTAATTCAATCAAGGAAACACTGCATGTTGGTGAAGGGCATATTGAAGAAGGATCAGCCGAGTGGTTCTTGTGGGAGAACAACTCCATTTGGCTCACTAACTTCACACACCATCAGGCTTCCAAGCAGCTCTCAAGGAAACTCAGTTTTCACACTCTATGCTTAGTGCCCTTTGAGTGCATTATCTAGGAATGAACCTGGTAGAGCATCCCACACAAACGAATGCTACACATGCGGGTTTCACATGCCACCAACTCCACATTCACAGGCAACTTCAGCGCCACAGCCGTTTTCAGATAGCCCTCAATGCAAAGGCTCTAGACGCAAATATTGGTGTGAGAGCTAATTCAATCAAGGAAACACTGCATGTTGGTGAAGGGCATATTGAAGAAGGATCAGCCGAGTGGTTCTTGTGGGAGAACAACTCCATTTGGCTCACTAACTTCACACACCATCAGGCTTCCAAGCAGCTCTCAAGGAAACTCAGTTTTCACACTCTATGCTTAGTGCCCTTTGAGTGCATTATCTAGGAATGAACCTGGTAGAGCATCCCACACAAACGAATGCTCCACATGCGGGTTTCACATGCCACCAACTCCACATGCACAGGCAACTTCGGCGCCACAGCCGCTTTCAGATAGCCCTCAATGCAAAGGCTCTAGACGCAAATATTGGTGTGAGAGCTAATACAATCAAGGAAACACTGCATGTTGCTGAAGGGCATATTAAAGAATAATCAGCCGACAAGTTCTTGTGGGAGAACAACTCCATTTGGCTCACTAACTTCACACACCATCAGGCTTCCAAGCAGCTCTCAAGGAAACTCAGTTTTCACACTCTATGCTTAGCGCCCTTTGAGTGGCTAGGACTGAAATGAATCTTGGTGAGCATCCCACACAAACGAATGCTCCACATGCGGGTTTCACATGCCACCAACACCACATTCACAGGCAACTTCAGCGCCACAGCCGTTTTCAGATAGCCCTCAATGCAAAGGCTCTAGACGCAAATATTGGTGTGAGAGCTAATTCAATCAAGGAAACACTGCATGTTGGTGAAGGGCATATTGAAGAAGGATCAACCAAGTGATCCTTGTGCGAGAACAACTCCATTTGGCTCACTAACTTCACACACCATCAGGCTTCCAAGCAGCTCTCAAGGAAACTCAGTTTCACACTCTATGCTTAGTGCCCTTTGAGTGCATTATCTAGGAATGAACCTGTAGAGCATCCCACACAAACGAATGCTCCACATGCGGTTCCACATGCCACCAACTCCACATGCTCAGGCAACTTCAGTGCCACAGCCATTTTCAGATAGCATTCAATGCAAAGCCTCTAGATGTAAATATTGGTGTGAGAGCTAATTCAATCAAGGAAACACTGCATGTTGGTGAAGGGCATATTGAAGAAGAATCAGCCGAGTGGTTCTTGTGGAGAACAACTCCATTTGGCTCACTAACCTCACACACCATCAGGCTTCCAAGCAGCTCTCAAGGAAACTCAGTTTTCACACTCTATGATTAGTGCCCTTTGAGTGCCTAGGACTGGAATGAATCTTGGTGAGCATCCCACACAAAACGAATGCTCCACATGCGGGTTCCACATGCCACCAACTCCACATTCTCAGGCAACTTCAGCGCCACAGCCATTTTCAGATAGCCCTCAATGCAAAGGCTCTAGACGCAAATATTGGTGTGAGAGCTAATTCAATCAAAGAAACACTGCATGTTGGTGAAGGGCATATTGAAGAAGGATCAACCAAGTGATCCTTGTGCGAGAACAACTCCATTGGGCTCACTAACTTCACACACCATCAGGCTTCCAAGCAGCTCTCAAGGAAACTCAGTTTTCACACTCTATGCTTAGTGCCCTTTGAGTGCATTATCTAGGAATGAACCTGGTAGAGCATCCCACACAAACGAATGCTCCACATGCGGGTTTCACATGCCACCAACTCCACATTCACAGGCAACTTCAGCGCCACAGCCGTTTTCAGATAGCCCTCAATGCAAAGGCTCTAGACGCAAATATTGGTGTGAGAGCTAATTCAATCAAGGAAACACTGCATGTTGGTTAAGGGCATATTGAAGAAGGATAAGCCAAGTGGTTCTTGTGGGAGAACAACTCCATTTGGCTCACAAACTTCACACACCATCAGGCTTCCAAGCAGCTCTCAAGGAAACTCAGTTTTCACACTCTATGCTTAGTGCCCTTTGTGTGCCTAGGACTGAAATGAAGCTTGCTGAACATCCCACACAAACGAATGCTCCACATGCGGGTTCCACATGCCACCAACTCCACATGCTCAGGCAACTTCAGTGCCACAGCCATTTTCAGATAGCATTCAATGCAAAGCCTCTAGATGTAAATATTGGTGTGAGAGCTAATTCAACCAAGGAAACACTGCATGTTGGTGAAGGGCATATTGAAGAAGGATCAGCCCAGTGGTTCTTGTGGGAGAACAACTCCATTTGGCTCACTAACCTCACACACCATCAGGCTTCCAAGCAGCTCTCAAGGAAACTCAGTTTTCACACTCTATGATTAGTGCCCTTTGAGTGCCTAGGTCTGGAATGAATCTTGATGAGCATCCCACACAAACGAATGCTCCACATGCGGGTTCCACATGCCACCAACTCCACATTCTCAGGCAACTTCAGCGCCACAGCCATTTTCAGATAGCCCTCAATGCAAAGGCTCTAGACGCAAATATTGGTGTGAGAGCTAATTCAATCAAGGAAACACTGCATGTTCGTGAAGGGCATATTGAAGAAGGATCAGCCGAGTGGTTCTTGTGGGAGAACAACTCCATTTGGCTCACTAACTTCACACACCATCAGGCTTCCAAGCAGCTTTCAAGGAAACTCAGTTTTCACACTCTATGCTTAGTGCCCTTTGAGTGCATTATCTAGGAATGAACCTGGTAGAGCATCCCACACAAACGAATGCTCCACATGCGGGTTTCACATGCCACCAACTCCACATTCACAGGCAACTTCAGCGCCACAGCTATTTTCAGATAGCCCTCAATGCAAAGGCTCTAGACGCAAATATTGGTGTGAGAGCTAATTCAATCAAGGAAACACTGCATGTTGGTGAAGGGCATATTGAAGAAGGATCAGCCGAGTGGTTCTTGTGGGAGAACAACTCCATTTGGCTCACTAACTTCACACACCATCAGGCTTCCAAGCAGCTCTCAAGGAAACTCAGTTTTCACACTCTATGCTAGTGCCCTTTGAGTGCCAAGGACTGAATGAAACTTGGTGAGCATCCCACACAAACGAATGCTCCACATGCGGGTTTCACATGCCACCAACTCCACATTCACAGGCAACTTCAGCGCCACAGCCGTTTTCAGATAGCCCTCAATGCAAAGGCTCTAGACGCAAATATTGGTGTGAGAGCTAATTCAATCAAGGAAACACTGCATGTTGGTGAAGGGCATATTGAAGAAGGATCAGCCGAGTGGGTCTTGTGGGAGAACAACTCCATTTGGCTCACTAACTTCACACACCATCAGGCTTCCAAGCAGCTCTCAAGGAAACTCAGTTTTCACACTCTATGCTTAGTGCCCTTTGAGTGCATTATCTAGGAATGAACCTGGTAGAGCATCCCACACAAACGAATGCTCCACATGCGGGTTTCACATGCCACCAACTCCACATTCACAGGCAACTTCAGCGCCACAGCCGTTTTCAGATAGCCCTCAATGCAAAGGCTCTAGACGCAAATATTGGTGTGAGAGCTAATTGAATCAAGGAAACACTGCATGTTGGTGAAGGGCATATTGAAGAAGGATAAGCCGAGTGGTTCTTGTGGGAGAACAACTCCATTTGGCTCACTAACTTCAGACACCATCAGGCTTCCAAGCAGCTCTCAGGGAAACTCAGTTTTCACACTCTATGCTTAGTGCCCTTTGAGTGTCGAGGACTGAAATGAATCTTGGTGAGCATCCCACACAAACGAATGCCTCATATGCGGGTTCCACATGCCACCAACTCCACATGCTCAGGCAACTTCAGTGCCACAGCCATTTTCAGATAGCCCTCAATGCAAAGGCTCTAGACGCAAATATTGGTGTGAGAGCTAATTCAATCAAGGAAACACTGCATGTTGGTGAAGGGCATATTGAAGAAGGATCAGCCGAGTGGTTCTTGTGGGAGAACAACTCCATTTGGCTCACTAACTTCACACACCATCAGGCTTCCAAACAGCTCTCAAGGAAACTCAGTTTTCACACTCTATGCTTAGTGCCCTTTGAGTGCCTAGGACTGAAATGAATCTTGGTGAGCATCCCACACAAACGAATGCCTCATATGCGGGTTCCACATGCCACCAACTCCACATTCACAGGCAACTTCAGCGCCACAGCCATTTTCAGATAGCCCTCAATGCAAAGGCTCTAGACGCAAATATTGGTGTGAGAGCTAATTCAATCAAGGAAACACTGCATGTTGGTGAAGGGCATATTGAAGAAGGATCAGCCGAGTGGTTCTTGTGGGAGAACAACTCCATTTGGCTCACTAACTTCACACACCATCAGGCTTCCAAGCAGCTCTCAAGGAAACTCAGTTTTCACACTCTATGCTTAGTGCCCTTTGAGTGCATTATCTAGGAATGAACCTGGTAGAGCATCCCACACAAACAAATGCTCCACATGCGGGTTTCACATGCCACCAACTCCACATTCACAGGCAACTTCAGCGCCACAGCCGCTTTCAGATAGCCCTCAATGCAAAGGCTCTAGACGCAAATATTGGTTTGAGAGCTAATTCAATCAAGGAAACACTGCATGTTGGTGAAGGGCATATTGAAGAAGGATCAGCCGAGTGGTTCTTGTGGGAGAACAACTCCATTTGGCTCACTAACTTCACACACCATCAGGCTTCCAAGCAGCTCTCAGGGAAACTCAGTTTTCACACTCTATGCTTAGTGCCCTTTGAGTGTCGAGGACTGAAATGAATCTTGGTGAGCATCCCACACAAACGAATGCTCCACATGCGGGTTCCACATGCCACCAACTCCACATTCACAGGCAAATTCAGCGCCACAGCCGTTTTCAGATAGCCCTCAATGCAAAGGCTCTAGACGCAAATATTGGTGTGAGAGCTAATTCAATCAAGGAAACACTGCATGTTGGTGAAGGGCATATTGAAGAAGGATCAGCCGAGTGGTTCTTGTGGGAGAACAACTCCATTTGGCTCACTAACTTTACACACCATCAGGCTTCCAAGCAGCTCTCAAGGAAACTCAGTTTTCACACTCTATGCTTAGTGCACTTTGAGCGCATTATCTAGGAATGAACCAGGTAGAGCATCCCACACAAACGAATGCTCCACATGCGGGTTTCACATGCCACCAACTCCACATTCACAGGCAACTTCAGCGCCACAGCCGTTTTCAGATAGCCCTCAATGCAAAGGCTCTAGACGCAAATATTGGTGTGAGAGCTAATTCAATCAAGGAAACACTGCATGTTGGTGAAGGGCATATTGAAGAAGGATCAGCCGAGTGGTTCTTGTGGGAGAACAACTCCATTTGGCTCACTAACTTCACACACCATCAGGCTTCCAAGCAGCTCTCAAGGAAACTCAGTTTTCACACTCTATGCTTAGTGCCCTTTGAGTGCATTATCTAGGAATGAACCTGGTAGAGCATCCCACACAAACGAATGCTCCACATGCGGGTTTCACATGCCACCAACTCCACATTCACAGGCAACTTCAGCGCCACAGCCGTTTTCAGATAGCCCTCAATGCAAAGGCTCTAGACGCAAATATTGGTGTGAGAGCTAATTCAATCAAGGAAACACTGCATGTTGGTGAAGGGCATATTGAAGAAGGATCAGCCGAGTGGTTCTTGTGGGAGAACAACTCCATTTGGCTCACTAACTTCACACACCATCAGGCTTCCAAGCAGCTCTCAAGGAAACTCAGTTTTCACACTCTATGCTTAGTGCCCTTTGAGTGCATTATCTAGGAATGAACCTGGTAGAGCATCCCACACAAACGAATGCTCCACATGCGGGTTTCACATGCCACCAACTCCACATTCACAGGCAACTTCAGCGCCACAGCCGCTTTCAGATAGCCCTCAATGCAAAGGCTCTAGACGCAAATATTGGTGTGAGAGCTAATTCAATCAAGGAAACACTGCATGTTGGTGAAGGGCATATTGAAGATGGATCAGCCGAGTGGTTCTTGTGGGGGAACAACTCCATTTGGCTCACTAACTTCACACACCATCAGGCTTCCAAGCAGCTCTCAAGGAAACTCAGTTTTCACACTCTATGCTTAGTGCACTTTGAGTGCATTATCTAGGAATGAACCTGGTAGAGCATCCCACACAAACGAATGCTCCACATGCGGGTTTCACATGCCACCAACTCCACATTCACAGGCAACTTCAGCGCCACAGCCGTTTTCAGATAGCCCTCAATGCAAAGGCTCTAGACGCAAATATTGGTGTGAGAGCTAATTCAATCAAGGAAACACTGCATGTTGGTGAAGGGCATATTGAAGAAGGATCAGCCGAGTGGTTCTTGTGGGAGAACAACTCCATTTGGCTCACTAACTTCACACACCATCAGGCTTCCAAGCAGCTCTCAAGGAAACTCAGTTTTCACACTCTATGCTTAGTGCCCTTTGAGTGCATTATCTAGGAATGAACCTGGTAGAGCATCCCACACAAACGAATGCTCCACATGCGGGTTTCACATGCCACCAACTCCACATTCACAGGCAACTTCAGCGCCACAGCCGTTTTCAGATAGCCCTCAATGCAAAGGCTCTAGACGCAAATATTGGTGTGAGAGCTAATTCAATCAAGGAAACACTGCATGTTGGTGAAGGGCATATTGAAGAAGGATCAGCCGAGTGGTTCTTGTGGGAGAACAACTCCATTTGGCTCACTAACTTCACACACCATCAGGCTTCCAAGCAGCTCTCAAGGAAACTCAGTTTTCACACTCTATGCTTAGTGCCCTTTGAGTGCATTATCTAGGAATGAACCTGGTAGAGCATCCCACACAAACAAATGCTCCACATGCGGGTTTCACATGCCACCAACTCCACATGCACAGGCAACTTCAGCGCCAAAGCCGCTTTCAGATAGCCCTCAATGCAAAGGCTCTAGACGCAAATATTGGTGTGAGAGCTAATACAATCAAGGAAACACTGCATGTTGCTGAAGGGCATATTAAAGAATAATCAGCCGACAAGTTCTTGTGGGAGAACAACTCCATTTGGCTCACTAACTTCACACACCATCAGGCTTCCAAGCAGCTCTCAAGGAAACTCAGTTTTCACACTCTATGCTTAGCGCCCTTTGAGTGGCTAGGACTGAAATGAATCTTGGTGAGCATCCCACACAAACGAATGCTCCACATGCGGGTTTTACATGCCACCAACTCCACATTCACAGGCAACTTCAGCGCCACAGCCGTTTTCAGATAGCCCTCAATGCAAAGGCTCTAGACGCAAATATTGGTGTGAGAGCTAATTCAATCAAGGAAACACTGCATGTTGGTGAAGGGCATATTGAAGAAGGATCAACCAAGTGACCCTTGTGCGAGAACAACTCCATTTGGCTCACTAACTTCACACACCATCAGGCTTCCAAGCAGCTCTCAAGGAAACTCAGTTTTCACACTCTATGCTTAGTGCCCTTTGAGTGCATTATCTAGGAATGAACCTGGTAGAGCATCCCACACAAACGAATGCTCCACATGCGGGTTTCACATGCCACCAACTCCACATTCACAGGCAACTTCAGCGCCACAGCCGTTTTCAGATAGCCCTCAATGCAAAGGCTCTAGACGCAAATATTGGTGTGAGAGCTAATTCAATCAAAGAAACACTGCATGTTGGTGAAGGGCATATTGAAGAAGGATCAACCAAGTGATCCTTGTGCGAGAACAACTCCATTTGGCTCACTAACTTCACACACCATCAGGCTTCCAAGCAGCTCTCAAGGAAACTCAGTTTTCACACTCTATGCTTAGTGCCCTTTGTGTGCCTAGGACTGGAATGAAGCTTGCTGAACATCCCACACAAACGAATGCTCCACATGCGGGTTCCACATGCCACCAACTCCACATGCTCAGGCAACTTCAGTGCCACAGCCATTTTCAGATAGCATTCAATGCAAAGCCTCTAGATGTAAATATTGGTGTGAGAGCTAATTCAACCAAGGAAACACTGCATGTTGGTGAAGGGCATATTGAAGAAGAATCAGCCGAGTGGTTCTTGTGGGAGAACAACTCCATTTGGCTCACTAACCTCACACACCATCAGGCTTCCAAGCAGCTCTCAAGGAAACTCAGTTTTCACACTCTATGATTAGTGCCCTTTGTGTGCCTAGGACTGGAATGAATCTTGGTGAGCATCCCACACAAACGAATGCTCCACATGCGGGTTCCACATGCCACCAACTCCACATTCTCAGGCAACTTCAGCGCCACAGCCATTTTCAGATAGCCCTCAATGCAAAGGCTCTAGACGCAAATATTGGTGTGAGAGCTAATTCAATCAAAGAAACACTGCATGTTGGTGAAGGGCATATTGAAGAAGGATCAACCAAGTGATCCTTGTGCGAGAACAACTCCATTTGGCTCACTAACTTCACACACCATCAGGCTTCCAAGCAGCTCTCAAGGAAACTCAGTTTTCACACTCTATGCTTAGTGCCCTTTGAGTGCATTATCTAGGAATGAACCTGGTAGAGCACCCCACACAAACGAATGCTCCACATGCGGGTTTCACATGCCACCAACTCCACATTCACAGGCAACTTCAGCGCCACAGCCGTTTTCAGATAGCCCTCAATGCAAAGGCTCTAGACGCAAATATTGGTGTGAGAGCTAATTCAATCAAGGAAACACTGCATGTTGGTGAAGGGCATATTGAAGAAGGATAAGCCGAGTGGTTCTTGTGGGAGAACAACTCCATTTGGCTCACAAACTTCACACACCATCAGGCTTCCAAGCAGCTCTCAAGGAAACTCAGTTTTCACACTCTATGCTTAGTGCCCTTTGTGTGCCTAGGACTGAAATGAAGCTTGCTGAACATCCCACACAAACGAATGCTCCACATGCGGGTTCCACATGCCACCAACTCCACATGCTCAGGCAACTTCAGTGCCACAGCCATTTTCAGATAGCATTCAATGCAAAGCCTCTAGATGTAAATATTGGTGTGAGAGCTAATTAAACCAAGGAAACACTGCATGTTGGTGAAGGGCATATTGAAGAAGGATCAGCCGAGTAGTTCTTGTGGGAGAACAACTCCATTTGGCTCACTAACCTCACACACCATCAGCCTTCCAAGCAGCTCTCAAGGAAACTCAGTTTTCACACTCTATGCTTAGTGCCCTTTGAGTGCCTAGGACTGGAATGAATCTTTGTGAGCATCCCACACAAACGAATGCCTCATATGCGGGTTCCACATGCCACCAACTCCACATTCACAGGCAACTTCAGCGCCACAGCCATTTTCAGATAGCCCTCAATGCAAAGGCTCTAGACACAAATATTGGTGTGAGAGCTAATTCAATCAAGGAAACACTGCATGTTGGTGAAGGGCATATTGAAGAAGGATCAGCCGAGTGGTTCTTGTGGGAGAACAACTCCATTTGGCTCACTAACCTCACACACCATCAGGCTTCCAAGCAGCTCTCAAGGAAACTCAGTTTTCACACTCTATGATTAGTGCCCTTTGAGTGCCTAGGACTGGAATGAATCTTGATGAGCATCCCACACAAACGAATGCTCCACATGCGGGTTCCACATGCCACCAACTCCACGTTCTCAGGCAACTTCAGCGCCACAGCCATTTTCAGATAGCCCTCAATGCAAAGGCTCTAGACGCAAATATTGGTGTGAGAGCTAATTCAATCAAGGAAACACTGCATGTTGGTGAAGGGCATATTGAAGAAGGATCAGCCGAGTGGTTCTTGTGGGAGAACAACTCCATTTGGCTCACTAACTTCACACACCATCAGGCTTCCAAGCAGCTCTCAAGGAAACTCAGTTTTCACACTCTATGCTTAGTGACCTTTGAGTGCATTATCTAGGAATGAACCTGGTAGAGCATCCCACACAAACGAATGCTCCACATGCGGGTTCCACATGCCACCAACTCCACATTCACAGGCAACTTCAGCGCCACAGCCGTTTTCAGATAGCCCTCAATGCAAAGGCTCTAGACGCAAATATTGGTGTGAGAGCTAATTCAATCAAGGAAATACTGCATGTTGGTGAAGGGCATATTGAAGAAGGATCAGCCGAGTGGTTCTTGTGGGAGAACAACTCCATTTGACTCACTAACTTCACACACCATCAGGCTTCCAAGCAGCTCTCAAGGAAACTCAGTTTTCACACTCTATGCTTAGTGCCCTTTGAGTGCCAAGGACTGAAATGAAGCTTGGTGAGCATCCCACACAAACGAATGCTCCACATGCGGGTTTCACATGCCACCAACTCCACATTCACAGGCAACTTCAGCGCCACAGCCGCTTTCAGATAGCCCTCAATGCAAAGGCTCTAGACGCAAATATTGGTGTGAGAGCTAATTCAATCAAGGAAACACTGCATGTTGGTGAAGGGCATATTGAAGAAGGATCAGCCGAGTGATCCTTGTGCGAGAACAACTCCATTTGGCTCACTAACTTCACACACCATCAGGCTTCCAAGCAGCTCTCAAGGAAACTCAGTTTTCACACTCTATGCTTAGTGCCCTTTGAGTGCATTATCTAGGAATGAATCTAGTAGAGCATCCCACACAAACGAATGCTCCACATGCGGGTTTCACATGCCACCAACTCCACATTCACAGGCAACTTCAGCGCCACAGCCGTTTTCAGATAGCCCTCAATGCAAAGGCTCTAGACGCAAATATTGGTGTGAGAGCTAATTCAATCAAGGAAACACTGCATGTTGGTGAAGAGCATATTGAAGAAGGATCAGCCGAGTGGTTCTTGTGAAAGAACAACTCCATTTGACTCACTAACTTCACACACCATCAGGCTTCCAAGCAGCTCTCAAGGAAACTCAGTTTTCACACTCTATGCTTAGTGCCCTTTGAGTGCATTATCTAGGAATGAACCTGGTAGAGCATCCCACACAAACGAATGCTCCACATGCGGGTTCCACATGCCACCAACTCCACATTCTCAGGCAACTTCAGCGCCACAGCCATTTTCAGATAGCCCTCAATGCAAAGGCTCTAGACGCAAATATTGGTGTGAGAGCTAATTCAATCAAGGAAACACTGCATGTTGGTGAAGGGCATATTGAAGAAGGATCAGCCGAGTGGTTCTTGTGGGAGAACAACTCCATTTGGCTCACTAACTTCACACACCATCAGGCTTCCAAGCAGCTCTCAAGGAAACTCAGTTTTCACACTCTATGCTTAGTGCCCTTTGAGTGCATTATCTAGGAATGAACCTGGTAGAGCATCCCACACAAACGAATGCTCCACATGCGGGTTTCACATGCCACCAACTCCACATTCACAGGCAACTTCAGCGCCACAGCCGTTTTCAGATAGCCCTCAATGCAAAGGCTCTAGACGCAAATATTGGTGTGAGAGCTAATTCAATCAAGGAAACACTGCATGTTGGTTAAGGGCATATTGAAGAAGGATAAGCCGAGTGGTTCTTGTGGGAGAACAACTCCATTTGGCTCACAAACTTCACACACCATCAGGCTTCCAAGCAGCTCTCAAGGAAACTCAGTTTTCACACTCTATGCTTAGTGCCCTTTGAGTACATTATATAAGAATGAAGCTGGTAGAGCATCCCACACAAACGAATGCTCCACATGCGGGTTCCACATGCCACCAACTCCACATTCTCAGGCAACTTCAGCGCCACAGCCGTTTTCAGATAGCCCTCAATGCAAAGGCTCTAGACACAAATATTGTTGTGAGAGCTAATTCAATCAAGGAAACACTGCATGTTGGTGAAGGGCATATTGAAGAAGGATCAGCCGAGTGGTTCTTGTGGGAGAACAACTCCATTTGGCTCACTAACCTCACACACCATCAGGCTTACAAGCAGCTCTCAAGGAAACTCAGTTTTCACACTCTATGATTAGTGCCCTTTGAGTGCCTAGGACTGGAATGAATCTTGATGAGCATCCCACACAAACGAATGCTCCACATGCGGGTTCCACATGCCACCAACTCCACATTCTCAGGCAACTTCAGCGCCACAGCCATTTTCAGATAGCCCTCAATGCAAAGGCTCTAGACGCAAATATTGGTGTGAGAGCTAATTCAATCAAGGAAACACTGCATGTTGGTGAAGGGCATATTGAAGAAGGATCAGCCGAGTGGTTCTTGTGGGAGAACAACTCCATTTGGCTCACTAACTTCACACACCATCAGGCTTCCAAGCAGCTCTCAAGGAAACTCAGTTTTCACACTCTATGCTTAGTGACCTTTGAGTGCATTATCTAGGAATGAACCTGGTAGAGCATCCCACACAAACGAATGCTCCACATGCGGGTTCCACATGCCACCAACTCCACATTCACAGGCAACTTCAGCGCCACAGCCGCTTTCAGATAGCCCTCAATGCAAAGGCTCTAGACGCAAATATTGGTGTGAGAGCTAATTCAATCAAGGAAACACTGCATGTTGGTGAAGGGCATATTGAAGAAGGATCAGCCGAGTGGTTCTTGTGGGAGAACAACTCCATTTGGCTCACTAACTTCACACACCATCAGGCTTCCAAGCAGCTCTCAAGGAAACTCAGTTTTCACACTCTATGCTTAGTGCCCTTTGAGTGCCTAGGACTGAAATGAATCTTGGTGAGCATCCCACACGAACGAATGCTCCACATGCGGGTTCCACATGCCACCAACTCCACATTCTCAGGCAACTTCAGCGCCACAGCCATTTTCAGATAGCCCTCAATGCAAAGGCTCTAGACGCAAATATTGGTGTGAGAGCTAATTCAATCAAGGAAACACTGCATGTTGGTGAAGGGCATATTGAAGAAGGATCAGCCGAGTGGTTCTTGTGGGAGAACAACTCCATTTGGCTCACTAACTTCACACACCATCAGGCTTCCAAGCAGCTCTCACGTAAACTCAGTTTTCACACTCTATGCTTAGTGCCCTTTGAGTGCCTAGGACTGAATTGAATTTTGGTGAGCATCCCACACAAACGAATGCCTCATATGCGGGTTCCACATGCCACCAACTCCACATTCTCAGGCAACTTCAGCGCCACAGGTGTTTTCAGATAGCCCTCAATGCAAAGGCTCTAGATGCAAATATTGGTGTGAGAGCTAATTCAATCAAGGAAACACTGCATGTTGGTGAAGGGCATATTGAAGAAGGATCAGCCGAGTGGTTCTTGTGGGAGAACAACTCCATTTGGCTCACTAACTTCACACACCATCAGGCTTCCAAACAGCTCTCAAGGAAACTCAGTTTTCACACTCTATGCTTAGTGCCCTTTGATTGCATTATCTAGGAATGAACCTGGTAGAGAATCCCACACAAACGAATGCTCCACATGCGGGTTTCACATGCCACCAACTCCACATTCACAGGCAACTTCAGCGCCACAGCCGTTTTCAGATAGCCCTCAATGCAAAGGCTCTAGACGCAAATATTGGTGTGAGAGCTAATTCAATCAAGGAAACACTGCATGTTGGTGAAGGGCATATTGAAGAAGGATCAGCCGAGTGGTTCTTGTGGGAGAACAACTCCATTTGGCTCACTAACTTCACACACCATCAGGCTTCCAAGCAGCTCTCAAGGAAACTCAGTTTTCACACTCTATGCTTAGTGCCCTTTGAGTGCCAAGGACTGAAATGAAGCTTGGTGAGCATCCCACACAAACGAATGCTCCACATGCGGGTTTCACATGCCACCAACTCCACATTCACAGGCAACTTCAGCGCCACAGCCATTTTCAGATAGCCCTCAATGCAAAGGCTCTAGACGCAAATATTGGTGTGAGAGCTAATTCAATCAAGGAAACACTGCATGTTGGTGAAGGGCATATTGAAGAAGGATCAACCAAGTGATCCTTGTGCGAGAACAACTCCATTTGGCTCACTAACTTCACACACCATCAGGCTTCCAAGCAGCTCTCAAGGAAACTCAGTTTTCACACTCTATGCTTAGTGCCCTTTCACTGCATTATCTAGGAATGAACCTGGTAGAGCATCCCACACAAACGAATGCTCCACATGCGGGTTTCACATGCCACCAACTCCACATTCACAGGCAACTTCAGCGCCACAGCCGTTTTCAGATAGCCCTCAATGCAAAGGCTCTAGACGCAAATATTGGTGTGAGAGCTAATTCAATCAAGGAAACACTGCATGTTGGTTAAGGGCATATTGAAGAAGGATAAGCCGAGTGGTTCTTGTGGGAGAACAACTCCATTTGGCTCACTAACTTCACACACCATCAGGCTTCCAAGCAGCTCTCAAGGAAACTCAGTTTTCACACTCTATGCTTAGTGCCCTTTGAGTGCCTTGGATTGAAATGAAGCTTTTTGAGCATCCCACACAAACGAATGCCTCATATGCGGGTTCCACATGCCACCAACTCCACATTCACAGGCAACTTCAGCGCCACAGCCATTTTCAGATAGCCCTCAATGCAAAGGCTCTAGACGCAAATATTGGTGTGAGAGCTAATTCAATCAAGGAAACACTGCATGTTGGTTAAGGGCATATTGAAGAAGGATCAGCCGAGTGGTTCTTGTGGGAGAACAACTCCATTTGGCTCACTAACTTCACACACCATCAGGCTTCCAAGCAGCTTTCAAGGAAACTCAGTTTTCACACTCTATGCTTAGTGCCCTTTCACTGCATTATCTAGGAATGAACCTGGTAGAGCATCCCACACAAACAAATGCTCCACATGCGGGTTTCACATGCCACCAACTCCACATTCACAGGCAACTTCAGCGCCACAGCCGCTTTCAGATAGCCCTCAATGCAAAGGCTCTAGACGCAAATATTGGTGTGAGAGCTAATTCAATCAAGGAAACACTGCATGTTGGTGAAGGGCATATTGAAGAAGGATCAGCCGAGTGGTTCTTGTGGGAGAACAACTCCATTTGGCTCACTAACTTCACACACCATCAGGCTTCCAAGCAGCTCTCAAGGAAACTCAGTTTTCACACTCTATGCTTAGTGCCCTTTGAGTGCATTATCTAGGAATGAACCTGGTAGAGCATCCCACACAAACGAATGCTCCACATGCGGGTTTCACATGCCACCAACTCCACATTCACAGGCAACTTCAGCGCCACAGCCGTTTTCAGATAGCCCTCAATGCAAAGGCTCTAGACGCAAATATTGGTGTGAGAGCTAATTCAATCAAGGAAACACTGCATGTTGGTGAAGGGCATATTGAAGAAGGATCAGCCGAGTGGTTCTTGTGGGAGAACAACTCCATTTGGCTCACTAACTTCACACACCATCAGGCTTCCAAGCAGTTCTCAAGGAAACTCAGTTTTCACACTCTATGCTTAGTGCCCTTTGAGTGCCAAGGACTGAAATGAATCTTGGTGAGCATCCCACACAAACGAATGCTCCACATGCGGGTTCCACATGCCACCAACTCCACATTCACAGGCAAATTCAGCGCCACAGCCGTTTTCAGATAGCCCTCAATGCAAAGGCTCTAGACGCAAATATTGGTGTGAGATCTAATTCAATCAAGGAAACACTGCATGTTGGTGAAGGGCATATTGAAGAAGGATCAGCCGAGTGGTTCTTGTGGGAGAACAACTCCATTTGGCTCACTAACTTCACACACCATCAGGCTTCCAAGCAGCTCTCAAGGAAACTCAGTTTTCACACTCTATGCTTAGTGCACTTTGAGCGCATTATCTAGGAATGAACCTGGTAGAGCATCCCACACAAACGAATGCTCCACATGCGGGTTTCACATGCCACCAACTCCACATTCACAGGCAACTTCAGCGCCACAGCAGTTTTCAGATAGCCCTCAATGCAAAGGCTCTAGACGCAAATATTGGTGTGAGAGCTAATTCAATCAAGGAAACACTGCATGTTGGTGAAGGGCATATTGAAGAAGGATCAGCCGAGTGGTTCTTGTGGGAGAACAACTCCATTTGGCTCACTAACTTCACACACCATCAGGCTTCCAAGCAGCTCTCAAGGAAACTCAGTTTTCACACTCTATGCTTAGTGCCCTTTGAGTGCATTATCTAGGAATGAACCTGGTAGAGCATCCCACACAAACGAATGCTCCACATGCGGGTTTCACATGCCACCAACTCCACATTCACAGGCAACTTCAGCGCCACAGCCGTTTTCAGATAGCCCTCAATGCAAAGGCTCTAGACGCAAATATTGGTGTGAGAGCTAATTCAATCAAGGAAACACTGCATGTTGGTGAAGGGCATATTGAAGAAGGATCAGCCGAGTGGTTCTTGTGGGAGAACAACTCCATTTGGCTCACTAACTTCACACACCATCAGGCTTCCAAGCAGCTCTCAAGGAAACTCAGTTTTCACACTCTATGCTTAGTGCCCTTTGAGTGCATTATCTAGGAATGAACCTGGTAGAGCATCCCACACAAACGAATGCTCCACATGCGGGTTTCACATGCCACCAACTCCACATTCACAGGCAACTTCAGCACCACAGCCGTTTTCAGATAGCCCTCAATGCAAAGGCTCTAGACGCAAATATTGGTGTGAGAGCTAATTCAATCAAGGAAACACTGCATGTTGGTGAAGGGCATATTGAAGAAGGATCAGCCGAGTGGTTCTTGTGGGAGAACAACTCCATTTGGCTCACTAACTTCACACACCATCAGGCTTCCAAGCAGCTCTCAAGGAAACTCAGTTTTCACACTCTATGCTTAGTGCCCTTTGAGTGCATTATCTAGGAATGAACCTGGTAGAGCATCCCACACAAACGAATGCTCCACATGCGGGTTTCACATGCCATCAACTCCACATTCACAGGCAACTTCAGCGCCACAGCCGCTTTCAGATAGCCCTCAATGCAAAGGCTCTAGACGCAAATATTGGTGTGAGAGCTAATTCAATCAAGGAAACACTGCATGTCGGTGAAGGGCATATTGAAGAAGGATCAGCCGAGTGGTTCTTGTGGGAGAACAACTCCATTTGGCTCACTAACTTCACACACCATCAGGCTTCCAAGCAGCTCTCAAGGAAACTCAGTTTTCACACTCTATGCTTAGTGCCCTTTGAGTGCCAAGGACTGAAATGAAGCTTGGTGAGCATCCCACACAAACGAATGCTCCACATGCGGGTTTCACATGCCACCAACTCCACATTCACAGGCAACTTCAGCGCCACAGCCGTTTTCAGATAGCCCTCAATGCAAAGGCTCTAGACGCAAATATTGGTGTGAGAGCTAATTCAATCAAGGAAACACTGCATGTTGGTGAAGGGCATATTGAAGAAGGATCAGCCGAGTGGTTCTTGTGGGAGAACAACTCCATTTGGCTCACTAACCTCACACACCATCAGGCTTCCAAGCAGCTCTCAAGGAAACTCAGTTTTCACACTCTATGCTTAGTGCCCTTTGAGTGCATTATCTAGGAATGAACCTGGTAGAGCATCCCACACAAACGAATGCTCCACATGCGGGTTTCACATGCCACCAACTCCACATTCTCAGGCAACTTCAGTGCCACAGCCATTTTCAGATAGCCCTCAATGCAAAGGCTCTAGACGCAAATATTGGTGTGAGAGCTAATTCAATCAAGGAAACACTGCATGTTGCTGAAGGGCATATTGAAGAAGAATCAGCCGACTAGTTCTTGTGGGAGAACAACTCCATTTGGCTCACTAACTTCACACACCATCAGGCTTCCAAGCAGCTCTCAAGGAAACTCAGTTTTCACACTCTATGCTTAGTGCCCTTTGAGTGCCTAGGACTGAAATGAATCTTGGTGAGCATCCCACACAAACGAATGCTCCACATGCGGGTTCCACATGCCACCAACTCCACATTCTCAGTCAACTTCAGCGCCACAGCCATTTTCAGATAGCCCTCAATGCAAAGGCTCTAGACGCAAATATTGGTGTGAGAGCTATTTCAAGCAAGGAAACACTGCATGTTGGTGAAGGGCATATTGAAGAAGGATCAGCCGAGTGGTTCTTGTGGGAGAACAACTCCATTTGGCTCACTAACTTCACACACCATCAGGCTTCCAAGCAGCTCTCAAGGAAACTCAGTTTTCACACTCTATGCTTAGTGACCTTCGAGTGCATTATCTAGGAATGAACCTGGTAGAGCATCCCACACAAACGAATGCTCCACATGCGGGTTCCACATGCCACCAACTCCACATTCACAGGCAAATTCAGCGCCACAGCCGTTTTCAGATAGCCCTCAATGCAAAGGCTCTAGACGCAAATATTGGTGTGAGATCTAATTCAATCAAGGAAACACTGCATGTTGGTGAAGGGCATATTGAAGAAGGATCAGCCGAGTGGTTCTTGTGGGAGAACAACTCCATTTGGCTCACTAACTTCACACACCATCAGGCTTCCAAGCAGCTCTCAAGGAAACTCAGTTTTCACACTCTATGCTTAGTGCACTTTGAGCGCATTATCTAGGAATGAACCTGGTAGAGCATCCCACACAAACGAATGCTCCACATGCGGGTTTCACATGCCACCAACTCCACATTCACAGGCAACTTCAGCGCCACAGCAGTTTTCAGATAGCCCTCAATGCAAAGGCTCTAGACGCAAATATTGGTGTGAGAGCTAATTCAATCAAGGAAACACTGCATGTTGGTGAAGGGCATATTGAAGAAGGATCAGCCGAGTGGTTCTTGTGGGAGAACAACTCCATTTGGCTCACTAACTTCACACACCATCAGGCTTCCAAGCAGCTCTCAAGGAAACTCAGTTTTCACACTCTATGCTTAGTGCCCTTTGAGTGCATTATCTAGGAATGAACCTGGTAGAGCATCCCACACAAACGAATGCTCCACATGCGGGTTTCACATGCCACCAACTCCACATTCACAGGCAACTTCAGCGCCACAGCCGTTTTCAGATAGCCCTCAATGCAAAGGCTCTAGACGCAAATATTGGTGTGAGAGCTAATTCAATCAAGGAAACACTGCATGTTGGTGAAGGGCATATTGAAGAAGGATCAGCCGAGTGGTTCTTGTGGGAGAACAACTCCATTTGGCTCACTAACTTCACACACCATCAGGCTTCCAAGCAGCTCTCAAGGAAACTCAGTTTTCACACTCTATGCTTAGTGCCCTTTGAGTGCATTATCTAGGAATGAACCTGGTAGAGCATCCCACACAAACGAATGCTCCACATGCGGGTTTCACATGCCACCAACTCCACATTCACAGGCAACTTCAGCACCACAGCCGTTTTCAGATAGCCCTCAATGCAAAGGCTCTAGACGCAAATATTGGTGTGAGAGCTAATTCAATCAAGGAAACACTGCATGTTGGTGAAGGGCATATTGAAGAAGGATCAGCCGAGTGGTTCTTGTGGGAGAACAACTCCATTTGGCTCACTAACTTCACACACCATCAGGCTTCCAAGCAGCTCTCAAGGAAACTCAGTTTTCACACTCTATGCTTAGTGCCCTTTGAGTGCATTATCTAGGAATGAACCTGGTAGAGCATCCCACACAAACGAATGCTCCACATGCGGGTTTCACATGCCATCAACTCCACATTCACAGGCAACTTCAGCGCCACAGCCGCTTTCAGATAGCCCTCAATGCAAAGGCTCTAGACGCAAATATTGGTGTGAGAGCTAATTCAATCAAGGAAACACTGCATGTCGGTGAAGGGCATATTGAAGAAGGATCAGCCGAGTGGTTCTTGTGGGAGAACAACTCCATTTGGCTCACTAACTTCACACACCATCAGGCTTCCAAGCAGCTCTCAAGGAAACTCAGTTTTCACACTCTATGCTTAGTGCCCTTTGAGTGCCAAGGACTGAAATGAAGCTTGGTGAGCATCCCACACAAACGAATGCTCCACATGCGGGTTTCACATGCCACCAACTCCACATTCACAGGCAACTTCAGCGCCACAGCCGTTTTCAGATAGCCCTCAATGCAAAGGCTCTAGACGCAAATATTGGTGTGAGAGCTAATTCAATCAAGGAAACACTGCATGTTGGTGAAGGGCATATTGAAGAAGGATCAGCCGAGTGGTTCTTGTGGGAGAACAACTCCATTTGGCTCACTAACCTCACACACCATCAGGCTTCCAAGCAGCTCTCAAGGAAACTCAGTTTTCACACTCTATGCTTAGTGCCCTTTGAGTGCATTATCTAGGAATGAACCTGGTAGAGCATCCCACACAAACGAATGCTCCACATGCGGGTTTCACATGCCACCAACTCCACATTCTCAGGCAACTTCAGTGCCACAGCCATTTTCAGATAGCCCTCAATGCAAAGGCTCTAGACGCAAATATTGGTGTGAGAGCTAATTCAATCAAGGAAACACTGCATGTTGCTGAAGGGCATATTGAAGAAGAATCAGCCGACTAGTTCTTGTGGGAGAACAACTCCATTTGGCTCACTAACTTCACACACCATCAGGCTTCCAAGCAGCTCTCAAGGAAACTCAGTTTTCACACTCTATGCTTAGTGCCCTTTGAGTGCCTAGGACTGAAATGAATCTTGGTGAGCATCCCACACAAACGAATGCTCCACATGCGGGTTCCACATGCCACCAACTCCACATTCTCAGGCAACTTCAGCGCCACAGCCATTTTCAGATAGCCCTCAATGCAAAGGCTCTAGACGCAAATATTGGTGTGAGAGCTATTTCAAGCAAGGAAACACTGCATGTTGGTGAAGGGCATATTGAAGAAGGATCAGCCGAGTGGTTCTTGTGGGAGAACAACTCCATTTGGCTCACTAACTTCACACACCATCAGGCTTCCAAGCAGCTCTCAAGGAAACTCAGTTTTCACACTCTATGCTTAGTGCCCTTTGAGTGCATTATCTAGGAATGAATCTAGTAGAGCATCCCACACAAACGAATGCTCCACATGCGGGTTTCACATGCCACCAACTCCACGTTCACAGGCAACTTCAGCGCCACAGCCATTTTCAGATATCCCTCAATGCAAAGGTTCTATACGCAAATATTGGTGTGAGAGCTAATTCAATCAAGGAAACACTGCATGTTGGTGAAGGGCATATTGAAGAAGGATCAGCCGAGTGTTTCTTATGGGACAACAACTCCATTTGGCTCACTAACTTCACACACCATCAGGCTTTCAAGCAGCTCTCAAGGAAACTCAGTTTTCACACTCTATGCTTAGTGCCCTTTGAGTGCATTATCTAGGAATGAACCTGGTAGAGCATCCCACACAAACGAATGCTCCACATGCGGGTTTCACATGCCACCAACTCCACATTCACAGGCAACTTCAGCGCCACAGCAGTTTTCAGATAGCCCTCAATGCAAAGGCTCTAGACGAAAATATTGGTGTGAGAGCTAATTCAATCAAGGAAACACTGCATGTTGGTGAAGGGCATATTGAAGAAGGATCAGCCGAGTGGTTCTTGTGGGAGAACAACTCCATTTGGCTCACTAACTTCACACACCATGAGGCTTCCAAGCAGCTCTCAAGGAAACTCAGTTTTCACACTCTATGCTAGTGCCCTTTGAGTGCATTATCTAGGAATGAACCTGGTAGAGCATCCCACACAAACGAATGCTCCACATGCGGGTTTCACATGCCACCAACTCCACATTCACAGGCAACTTCAGTGCCACAGCCATTTTCAGATAGCCCTCAATGCAAAGCCTCTAGATGTAAATATTGGTGTGAGAGCTAATTCAATCAAGGAAACACTGCATGTTGGTGAAGGGCATATTGAAGAAGGATCAGCCGAGTGGTTCTTGTGGGAGAACAACTCCATTTGGCTCACTAACTTCACACACCATCAGGCTTCCAAGCAGCTCTCAAGGAAACTCAGTTTTCTCACTCTATGCTTAGTGCCCTTTGTGTGCCTTGGATTGAAATGAAGCTTGGTGAGCATCACACACAAACGAATGCTCCACATGCGGGTTTCACATGCCACCAACTCCACATTCACAGGCAACTTCAGTGCCACAGCCATTTTCAGATAGCCCTCAATGCAAAGCCTCTAGATGTAAATATTGGTGTGAGAGCTAATTCAATCAAGGAAACACTGCATGTTGGTGAAGGGCATATTGAAGAAGGATCAGCCGAGTGGTTCTTGTGGGAGAACAACTCCATTTGGCTAACTTCACACACCATCAGGCTTCCAAGCAGCTCTCAAGGAAACTCAGTTTTCACACTCTATGCTTAGTGCCCTTTGAGTGCATTATCTAGGAATGAACCTGGTAGAGCATCCCACACAGACGAATGCTCCACATGCGGGTTTCACATGCCACCAACTCCACATTCACAGGCAACTTCAGCGCCACAGCCCTTTTCAGATAGCCCTCAATGCAAAGGCTCTAGACGCAAATATTGGTGTGAGAGCTAATTCAATCAAGGAAACACTGCATGTTGGTGAAGGGCATATTGAAGAAGGATCAGCCGAGTGGTTCTTGTGGGAGAACAACTCCATTTGGCTCACTAACTTCACACACCATCAGGCTTCCAAGCAGCTCTCAAGGAAACTCAGTTTTCACACTCTATGCTTAGTGGCTTTGAGTGCATTATCTAGGAATGAATCTAGTAGAGCATCCCACACAAACGAATGCTCCACATGCGGGTTTCACATGCCACAAACTCCACGTTCACAGGCAACTTCAGCGCCACAGCCATTTTCAGATAGCCCTCAATGCAAAGGCTCTAGACGCAAATATTGGTGTGAGAGCTAATTCAATCAAGGAAACACTGCATGTTGCTGAAGGGCATATTGAAGAAGGATCAGCCGAGTGGTTCTTGTGGGAGAACAACTCCATTTGGCTCACTAACTTCACACACCATCAGGCTTTCAAGCAGCTCTCAAGGAAACTCAGTTTTCACACTCTATGCTTAGTGCCCTTTGAGTGCATTATCTAGGAATGAACCTGGTAGAGCATCCCACACAAACGAATGCTCCACATGCGGGTTTCACATGCCACCAACTCCACATTCACAGGCAACTTCAGTGCCACAGCCATTTTCAGATAGCATTCAATGCAAAGCCTCTAGATGTAAATATTGGTGTGAGAACTAATTCAATCAAGGAAACACTGCATGTTGGTGAAGGGCATATTGAAGAAGGATCAGCCGAGTGGTTCTTGTGGGAGAACAACTCCATTTGGCTCACTAACTTCACACACCATCAGGCTTCCAAGCAGCTCTCAAGGAAACTCAGTTTTCTCACTCTATGCTTAGTGCCCTTTGTGTGCCTTGGATTGAAATGAAGCTGGGTGAGCATCACACACAAACGAATGCTCCACATGCGGGTTTCACATGCCACCAACTCCACATTCACAGGCAACTTCAGTGCCACAGCCATTTTCAGATAGCCCTCAATGCAAAGCCTCTAGATGTAAATATTGGTGTGAGAGCTAATTCAATCAAGGAAACACTGCATGTTGGTGAAGGGCATATTGAAGAAGGATCAGCCGAGTGGTTCTTGTGGGAGAACAACTCCATTTGGCTCACTAACTTCACACACCATCAGTCTTCAAGCAGCTCTCAAGGAAACTCAGTTTTCACACTCTATGCTTAGTGCCCTTTGAGTGCATTATCTAGGAATGAACCTGGTAGAGCATCCCACACAAACGAATGCTCCACATGCGGGTTTCACATGCCACCAACTCCACATTCACAGGCAACTTCAGCGCCACAGCCATTTTCAGATAGCCCTCAATGCAAAGGCTCTAGACGCAAATATTGGTGTGAGAGCTAATTCAATCAAGGAAACACTGCATGTTGGTGAAGGGCATATTGAAGAAGGATCAGCCGAGTGGTTCTTGTGGGAGAACAACTCCATTTGGCTCACTAACTTCACACACCATCAGGCTTCCAAGCAGCTCTCAAGGAAACTCAGTTTTCACACTCTATGATTAGTGCCCTTTGAGTGCATTATCTAGGAATGAATCTAGTAGAGCATCCCACACAAACGAATGCTCCACATGCGGGTTTCACATGCCACCAACTCCACGTTCACAGGCAACTTCAGCGCCACAGCCATTTTCAGATAGCCCTCAATGCAAAGGCTCTAGACGCAATATTGGTGTGAGAGCTAATTCAATCAAGGAAACACTGCATGTTGCTGAAGGGCATATTGAAGAAGGATCAGCCGAGTGGTTCTTGTGGGAGAACAACTCCATTTGGCTCACTAACTTCACACACCATCAGGCTTCCAAGCAGCTCTCAAGGAAACTGTTTTCACACTCTATGCTTAGTGCCCTTTGTGAGCCTTGGATTGAAATGAATCTTGGTGAGCATCCCACACAAACGAATGCTCCACATGCGGGTTTCACATGCCACCAACTCCACATTCTCAGGCAACTTCAGCGCCACAGCTATTTTCAGATAACCCTCAATGCAAAGGCTCTAGACGCAAATATTGGTGTGAGAGCTAATTCAATCAAGGAAACACTGCATGTTGGTGAAGGGCATATTGAAGAAGGATCAACCAAGTGGTCA